>NW_026111967.1:72500-110000 GCF_024679095.1 Eriocheir sinensis
ATTATGAATACAGTGAAAGAGGCAATCATCTTAAGTATATATAAGGAGTCCACAAACTTCCACATTTACCTGTCCATCCACCACATTATTTAACCTTGCTCGAACACCTCTTCCACCTTGATTAACTCCCACTCCACTTTCATTCCTCAGCAGCCTTCCACTTTCATTTTTCTTTTGTTTTCCATCTTTCTTTTGCCTTCCATTTTTCTTCCACTTTCCACTTTTCATTTGTCCTCTACCTTTTCTTTTGTCTCATTCTTTCAACTTCCCATTTTTCCTTCCACTTTCATTGTTCGTCTTCCATTTTCCACTTATTATTTTTCCTTCCACTTCTCATTTTTCTTTTGTCCTCCATTTGTCTTTTTCTTCCATTTCTCATTTCTCATTTTTGTCTTCCACTTTTTATTTTTATTTTAGCTTCCATTTTTCTTTTGTTTTGCATCCTATCAGCATACCAAAACTCATTCCTTCCTCCTACCTCCCATTCCTCTTCTAACTACATAATAACAAGCAGTACCATCCCTTCCTCCCTAACACCGTCTAAATTCAACTCAACATCATCACACAATCTATTCATCTCTCTCTATCTCCCTATCTTCCACTACTTATCCCTTCCTTATTTCCTTCTACTCCGTCTCCATCATAATATATTTTTACGCCTTTTTACTTCTTCCTTCGTGATATCCCAATTCCACCTCTTCAGTTTAACCATCGCTACCTCTCAACACCATGCAATTCTAGCAAACTTTGTATTATATATATATCCCTACATCCGTGTTTTTCTCTCCCTTCAACCCCATGGCAACCGTCTACATCTATCGCAGCTTTTTTATCCTTTCCTCTTCTTACTATACCACAACAGCCTCACTCCTACGACCCATCCTTTCTTTCCTGCCTCTCTCTCTTTTCTTTTGCCTTTCAGTCTCTTCCACGATAACTGTCAATTAAACATCCAACCTTTTCTATCGATTCTTTTATTTCCCACACCACAACAGCCTCCCTCTTACTTCTTCTTTTCATCCTGCATCCTCTCTTCCACCACAACATTTTTCCACCTCTACCAATCTCCGTTTTCCTGTTTTTCTCTCCCTTCCACGCCTCAGCAGCCTCACTTCTACTACCCATTCTTTCTTCCTTATCTTCTTCATCCTACCATCACCCATCCCTTCTTCCCTTCCTTTATCTCTCTTCCACAACGTCGTCTTTTCACCAATACGCATCCCTTCTATCCTTCCTTCTTCTCCCTTCCACTACCACCCTTTCCTTCTTTCTTGTTTTCTTCTCCCTTCCATCACAGCATCCTTCTACTATTACCCATCCCAGTTTTCCTTCCTCTCTCTCTCTCCTTTCCACCACTTCTTTCCTTCATTCTTCTCCCTTCCACTACCACCCTTTCCTTCTTTCCTGTTTTCTTCTCCCTTCCATCACAGCATCTTTCTACTATTACCCATCTCAGCTATCCTCCCTCTCTCTCCTTTCCACCACTTCTATCCTGCCTTCTCCCTTACACCACCACCCATCTCTTCTTTCCCCTTACATCACAGCATATTTCCATTATCACCCATCCCAGTTTTCCTCCCTTCCTCTCCGTTCCAGCACAGCCCATCCCTCCCCCCTTCCTCTCTTTTCCCCCCCAGCATTCTTCCACCATCCCTCATGACACACAACAACACAGCGGCGGGCGAGGCGTGTGAGAGGTCCCGGTAGTCTCGTCTTATCGCCCGAGCACCTCATAAACCTCACACCTGCGGGACCTTTTGGCGGGCGGCACAGGTAATGGCGCCTCGCACACCTTGCCGACACTCTGCACCTTCCAACTGGTTTTAGCGGCGTCTCTTTATATTTCATTTTTTGCCTCTCGTTCGCCCTTCCTCCTACCCCACGTCAGCCTCCACCGCCTCCTCATATGCTGAAGGTTATGTAGTGTTAAAAGGATGCCAGGTGATGACGGTTTTAGCTTTACGACTATAGGCATCTTCGGCTCTCTCGATATTGCACGATTAAGTTAAGTTGGCTTGAGTTTCAGGCTATTGAAGAGAAAATGTTGTCTGACGGGGGGCGGGTGAACGAGTGCATGGCTGTCGCTGGGGATGTGATGTTGGTGGTTATGGGTCACGTGGGCATATCAGGCGTAAGGTGGGCCCAGGGGTAGCTTTGCCCGAATGCTGCATATTTCCGAAGACCACAAAGGAGGTTACTCGAGTTCCCATAAGTGTTTTTCTCATTCATGGTGCAGAAGCCTTGTCAAACTATTACTAGGCTTATAAAACTACTCATGGAAATAGCCAGAACAACCCCGAAATGTTTGAGAATATGGGTCGCATTATAAGACATTTCGGTGCCCAAGAACACATAGTTGACAAGGCTTTCGTAGGAGTTGTGGGCATTTTCAAAAGTAGTTGTATGACCCTGGTGGTAGTTTGACCCTTCTTCTGTAACATGAACCTAAAGAAACACTCATTAGAACCCGACTGACCCCCTCTTTGACCTTTAGAAACAGCTGATGTGTGAAGTGAAAGTGTCTAACAATACCAACCTATGAATCCAGGATGGGAAATTTAACATAAGTAGTGAGAGAGCATAGCAACGTGACTTTAGCGTGTCCAAAATCTAAATCCAGCATATATTAGACACACACATTAAAGCCTATTTATATACTAGAGAACGGTAAAGGTTAATTTAAAGCTGGTGGTATTTGTGTACCCAAACTCTCCGTCATTTTTTTGCAGCGTGTGTCACTTGTTTCCACAGCGATTTCTTCACCATGTCAAACACACATTCCTCCTTCTGCGTCACGGCGACATGATGCCGCTAATGAGCCTCATCAGAAGGCAGCCCTGACTCTGGCAAGGGAAAAGTGTGATGGGGTGACAGATATACCAAAGGGCTCGCCGGCGCCACGTGACAGGCACCCGCGGCGCCTCCACGACGAAGGGAGACGCGCGCCTCGCCACCCTTGCGTCGCCGCCCAGCTGTAGCGTGGGTTATCTTAGGCTCATATTTTCAGACGCTTTCGACTCTCAAAACAATTATTTCTAAAGGCCACAAAAGAGATCAGTCGGGTTCTCATAAGTGTTTTTTTCACGTTCATGGTGCGGAAGCGTTGTTTAATTAACACGACTCATAAAACTGCCCATGGAAATACTAACACAGCCGCCTCGAAAGCCTTATTATGTGACTGTGTAAATCTGGTTGGACTTGAGTTGTTAGTGATTATTAATTCAATCCTGTTCCACCGTCGGAAGTCTCACGGCAACCAATGAGAAAAAATAATGAGAAGTTGAAATAGAAAAGAACCCTAAGAATGCCAAAAATAAAAATTACGAACATAAAAGACGTCCCCCAAAACTAATCAGGAATAGGAAACAACCCTAAGAATAACAAAAATAATAAGAAGAACATTACAAAAACATACGTACTAACAAATAAGAAGAATTAGGAATAGAAAAACAACCCTAAGAGTAACAACAACAAAAAAACTAAAAAAAAAATAGAAAACAACTCGAAGAATGCCAAAGATAAAACATGAACACAAAAACCCTACCAAAAAAAAAAAAAACAATAAGAAATAAAAAACAACCCTGAGAATAACAACAATTAAAAATATATATATATACGAACAACAACAAAAAAACAGCCCCAATAACTAAGGGACGCAACAGGTGGCTTCCCTGTTTATTACCTTCCTCCGGTCACCTGGCGCGAGGGGAACAGTCACCTTGGCTACTCAGGCGGCAAACTAATCCCTAGCCACAGGAGAGAGAAGCAGCGAGGTGAAGGATGCTGGGAGACAAAGGACAGGGGGTGAGGGGGAAGAAAGGGAGGTGAGGGGTGGCAAGTGACATGTGGGTGGGAGGGATGAGAGGTGGTAAATAGGGCAGGGATGAGGTGAGAGGGTGTAGGGGTGAGAGAGCGGTATGAAAGTGAGTGTGGGAAGAGAAGGTTAGGGTTAGTGTGGGTGTTGGGGGGAAGTGATCAGGGTAGGAGGGAGGAGAAGGGGGAGAAAGGAAAGGGTGGTAAAAGGGGTGACAATGTGGTGAGGTGAAAGAGGGGGCGAGGGGGGTGAGGGGATAAAGGTGTGAGAAAAGGGGGTGAGAGGGTAGAAGAAAGGTGAAAGGGGTGGTGAGTGGGGAGATGAGAGATGGGGAATAGGATAAAGGTGAGGAGAGAGAAGGTGAGGGGGAATGAGAGGGGGGCAGAAGAATGACTAATTGGGGCGAGAAAGTGAAAGGGTCAGAGTAGGAGATGAGAAAAGGGCGTAAAGGATAAGGGGGAAGAGAGGAGAGGGAATCAGAGGAAGGGTCATTATAGGTAAGAGATGAAGGGGGTGAGGGTAAGGAGAGGGGATTGAGTACGAAGATAACAAGATAGAGTAATTACCGAGAGAAGGAGGTGCAGATGTTAAGGGTTCGGTGAAGTTGGGATGAGAGGATGACAGGGGAAGGCAAGTTGAGGAGGAGTGAGATGAGAGAGTGAGAATATAAAAGTAGCATTGTGGAGTCAAGTGGTAGGGGTGAGGTAAGAAGAGAGGATGGAGAAGGGTGACAGGGAAATGTTTACGTAAGGGAGGAGGTGCAGGGGAGGAGGATAAGGTGAGGGGGTGACAGGGGAGACAGGTTGGAGAGGATAGAGAGTTGCATTGTGAGGTGATGAGATACAAAGGTGGAGGTAAATGTCCATGTAACCCGTCAAGAGAGCGCGAAGTGATATCTGGCAATGTTCTTAGGTGGAAAACTGAGGTGAGGAGTGAGGTGAGAGGGTACAAGTTGCGGTGTGAGGTGACGAGCTGCAAAAGTGAGTATAAGTGTCCATGTTACCTGTCAAAAGGGCGCAAAGGAATTGATATCTTGCAATGTTTGAGGGTTTAACAAGGTACCACGAAGCCGGTCTGCCAGCCATGTGTGTAAGCTTCCTCGTGTGACCGGTCAGAGAAAATCCTCGTTTGATAAAAGGAGTGAGCGCGAAGCAGTAAGCGCGGTAATGGCCGTGTTCAAGGGGAAAAAAAAAAAGGTGCATATAGATACCTTCGGCGAGGATGTCACATAAACCATTTTCATCGACGCAAAAGAAAGCTCAGATCCCTACACTGATAGCTAACTAAGATGAGGAGGGAGCGTGGAATTATTTGAATGTTCAGCAGGGTAATAAACTTTGTATATGATAATGAGTCCGCCAGCAGGTTTTCGTGATAGAAGAATTTTTCCTGGTGTAAAAATGATAAATATGTGACAATGTAAAATAAGTGTCCAATTGAAGAAAAATGTAAAATAAGTGTCCAATTAGAGAAAAAATGTAAAATAAGTGTCCAATTAGAGAAAAAATGTAAAATAAGTATCCAATTAAAGAAAAAATGTAAAATAAGTGTCCAATTAGAGAAAAATGTAAAATAAGTGTCCAATTAGAGAAAAAATGTAAAATAAGTGTCCAATTAGAGAAAAATGTAAAATAAGTGTCCTATTAAAGAAAAAATGTAAAATAAGTGTCCAATTAGAGAAAAAATGTAAAATAAGTGTCCAATTAGAGAAAAAATGTAAAATAAGTGTCCAATTAGAGAAAGAAATTTACTTTATGTGTGGCAATCTTTTCTTTTACCGATTTTTACTGATATAAAAAAAAACATTTGTGACAATCTAAGGTAACTATCCATGCAGAAGAAACCGTACTTTATGTGTGACAAACTAAAGCGACAGTCTAATAAGAAAAGAACTCGCGCATAATGAGTAATAGTAAAAGAAAAAACGATCGAAAAATAAGAAAAATAAATCGTAGTTGTTCGTTACGTAAACCCTGAAGAAAACAAATCACAATAACAATTTTTACGCAAGGATCCACCACATTTAAACACACGGCAAAAACAAAACAAAAATCCCACTTGAAACTGACCATCTAAACGCACTATTAGATATAAACACTGAAGATAACAATAATATTTCACTACTTTAGAATTCAAGCTGAGGAAAAAAAAGTTATTCATAGCTTATTACAGTCAAATAAAACAACTTTATTAACGCACCAACGAGCATTTGAGCCTCACAAGCACCTAATCACACCACACCAACAGCTGATAAGAGGGGCGTGTTCAACTTGGGCTCCGCTGGACAAAAATGCGCGGGTCGTTATTTTGGCAGCGGACCGTCAGCTAAAACTTACTCCGATGGCAAAGTTATCGAAGCCTGGTGCAGCGTTGCCAGATTCTCGTTCTCAGCTTCTCATTTTTTCCCGATTTCAGGCTATAAACCGTCTCACCCACAAAATTAACGAAAGCGATTTATATTTATTGCTAAAAGTGTTAATTATAGAAGGTTTTGTGCAGTCATTTTGCTTTAGAAATGGGAAAATCTAGCTTGGTGAGTAGGATATCGTGGCATCCCTGACCTGGCGCAGCATTTTTACATTATTTACGTGGAGTTTATCTGCCCCGCCTCTCTAACTCAGCTCTCCCTCTCTCCCATCCCTCCCCCTCCACCCTCTAACTCCCACCATGAATCTCCCCTTCCCCCCCTCTCTTCCTCCTCCTCCTCACCCATTCCCTCTGCTATCACCTCCCCCCCTCTTATCATCTTCCTCATTTACGCTTCTCTCTTCACCCTTCTCTGCCCCGCCTCTCTAACTCAGCTCTCCCTCTCTCCCCTCTCCCCTTCTGACTCCCACCATGAATCTCCCCATCCCCCCTCTCTTCCTCCTCCTCCTCACCCATTCCCACTGCTATCACCTCCCCCCTCTCTTATCATCTTCCTCATTTACGCTTCTCTCTTCACCCTTCTCTGCCCCGCCTCTCTAACTCAGCTCTCCCTCTCTCCCCTCTCCCCTTCTGACTCCCACCATGAATCTCCCCTTCCCCCCACTCTTCCTCCTCATCCTCACCCATTCCCTCTGCTATCACCTCCCCCCTCTCTTATCATCTTCCTCATTTACGCTTCTCTCTTCACCCTAAATGCAATCTATTTAAACCCCACTTGACACCCATCAGTATCTTCCTCCCCATTCCTCACCCACTCCCACTTTCATCTCCCCTTTTCATAGCTTCACCCTTACCACCTTATCTCCCCCAAATCACTTTCCACAGCTATCTATTTTCCTTCTTATGGCCTCACCTCTGTCATCCCCTTTCCCAGCCTCACCCACTTCCACCGCCATCTCCTTTTTATTGCTCCACCCCTATCATCCCCTTCGCCTACCCTTAACACAACCACTTACCCAGTTTCTTACCCTTCCTATCAACACCTCCACTCTCCCACTGCACTACCACTCATTATTACCTCCCCCCCCCCACACTGCAACCCTTCCATATTGCCATTCCCCTCCTCTACACTACCCTTTCCCCACAACGCTGATCCCCACTTTCAGCCCCTTTTCATCCACACTCCACTCTCCCCCTGCACTCCCTCCCCTTATTCCTCCCCCCCTTCAACCCCTCCTCAATGCTGTCCCCTCCCCTATCATCCACTTCCCATTCCCAAAATAACCCCAATCCTCACTTTCATCCCCTTCCTATCCACATCTTTACTATTCCTCTGTTCTCCCACCCCTTATTTTCACCCCCTCTGCAACCCTTCCACAATACCATCCCCTCCTTCCGTTCCCCCATGCAATACCCTTCCCTTACCCTGAACATAACCCCAGTCCCCCAGCTTTCAACCCCTTCCCATTCATACAACTTTCCCTGCACTTCCCTATCCCTTTCCCCAAACGTTCCACAATACCAACCCCCTCCCCCGTTTCCCCGCCCCCAGTCCCCCTTTTTGTGTGGGCCGCCTCGTCGCTGCAGGGGTTTAAAGCCGCCAACAGATCCCGCAGCGCGCCAGGAATTTACCGATGACACCCAAACCACACCACAAATTGATTTACGGCGCTAAATTAGGCTAAACCACAGGTAATTATGGGTATGCACACACACACACACACACACACACACACACGGTAGGTAGTGAAGACGCTCAAGGTGTGTGTATACATAGATGACGTGGAGTCCACCGCTTTGTGTGTGTGTTGTGTGTGTGTGTGTGTGTGTGTGTGTATGAACAGAAGTGGGTCAAGTGGACAGATAAATACACACACACACACACACACACACACACACACACACACACACACACACACACACACACACACACACACATACACACACACACACACATACAAAAATCAGGGCAAACAAAACACAAGACACTCACAAACACCTTCCTTCACCACACACAAACACACAAACATCCATTTCCAGCCTTCTAAGAATCCCAAACCCGCTTCTAAGAGGCCAACCACTTACGCCCACTCAGACACGGACGGGATTGACATGGCAACATAAATACATAAATACATTAGAGGTAAATAGGATCTAAACACACGATGCCTCCTCAGGGGATCCTCAAACCTCAAAGGGGCCGCTGAAGACCCCTGGGGAAACCTAAGGGAAAGTCAGGTCATTCTCATCTTTTTTTTTTTTTCTTATGATATAGGGAGAAGGGACTGACATGCAACCTTTTCCGATTCTAGTGCTTCGTGGAAATGGACTTAACACACTACCATTCTCATTTGTAATTCGTTTCTTTTTATTCTAGGCTCAGTGGGAAAATAAGACTCATGCTGTTGTTTTCAATTCTAATGCTTCAAAGATAAAAGACTCACACGCTATCGTTTTCTATTCCAGCGCGCCAGGGTGAAAAGATACGCTAGTTATCGCTTCTAATGCTGCGTGTAAAAAAAGAAGACTCCCACGCTATCGTTTTCAATTCTAATGCTGCAGAGAATAGGCAGTACAGTTATCGCTTCTAAGGCTGCGTGTAAAAAAAGAAGACTCCCACGCTATCGTTTTCAATTCTAATGCTGCAGAGAGAATAGGCAGTACAGTTATCGCTTTTAATGCTGCGTGTAAAAAAAGAAGACTCCCACGCTATCGTTTTCAATTCTAATGCTGCAGAGAGAATAGGCAGTACAGTTATCGCTTTTAATGCTGCGTGTAAAAAAAGAAGACTCCCACGCTATCGTTTTCAATTCTAATGCTGCAGAGAATAGGCAGTACAGTTATCGCTTCTAATGCTGCGTGTAAAAAAAAGAAGACTCCCACGCTATCGTTTTCAATTCTAATGCTGCAGAGAATAGGCAGCACAGTTATCGCTTCTCATGCTGCGTGTAAAAAAAGAAGACTCCCACGCTATCGTTTTCAATTCTAATGCTGCAGAGAATAGGCAGTACAGTTATCGCTTTTAATGCTGCGTGTAAAAAAAGAAGACTCACACGCTATCATTTTCAATTCTAATGCTGCAGAGAATAGGCAGTACAGTTATCGCTTCTAATGCTGCGTGTAAAAAAAGAAGACTCCCACGTTATCGTTTTCAATTCTAATGCTGCAGAGAGAATAGGCAGTTCAGTTATCGCTTTTAATGCTGCGTGTAAAAAAAGAAGACTCCCACGCTATCGTTTTCAATTCTAATGCTGCAGAGAATAGGCAGTACAGTTTTCTATTCAAATATTGATCGAGGGAAAAGGAACTCAAGCTACAGTTTTCTTCTTCCCAGCTTTACCATGACCATTATATTCTCTTCCTAACTGGTGGCAAGCTGATCAGTTAAGTTTGCGCTAGGTTGTTGATCGCTTAGGATAGGCAACAGAAACCCATCTAAACCACTAAATCACTAGAGGCGCGGATGAATGAAGTGTGTTAACAGTGGAAGCAGATTAAAAACGAACTTCAGTTAATACTAAATAGGAATCAAGTAGCGAACGTTTACCCTACACACTCAACAACACCGAAACGACACTCGATCGAAGAAGTAAAGCCTGCGCCAGAGAGGGAAGTAAGATGCAAACACACTAACACATCAAAACATACACACAGCAGCGGCAGTGTCCTTCCTTTGTCGTTTTCGCTCGTTCTTTATTGAATCACTCTTATAGTGGACGATATCTACTCCCTCTGAGGCAACTGTATAGACATTCAATGCAAATAAAAATCGGTCATGTATTCCTGTCTGTAGCGATATAAACACATTCACAAACCTCATGAACCTAAAGAAACACTCATTTCCCAAGGCTTTCATGGGAATTTGGCGGCATTTCCAGGGGTAGTTTTAAGACCCTGGTGGTAATTATGTTCTTAGACTCGAGGACGCGAAGAGATCCTCACTTATAACAAACATTAGAAGCGCACAAGACAAACAATTCATTACAGTAGAGATAACAGCTCAAAGGCAAAAACGAATAGAAAACAAAACAGCCCCCTCAGAACTCCTCCAAATATGAGCGGTCAAGAGAGATCAATTTCGGATGGCGACATGGCTTGATAATCATTACCTTCCTTACAGATGACATAAATAAATCACCGCACCACACTCATTAAGGCCTTATATTATATACTTCATTTGTTTTGTCTTTGAGCTGCCTCATTTGCTGTTTATAATAATGAAATATGGTGATGATAATAGCGAGGTCAATAATACATTTTTCTCTCGCACCCTCTCCCTCACACACACACAGGTAGGGAGAGCACACACTTCCCTAATGACAGGTTCGCCACACACACGCCCACCGGCGAACCGTAACCACCTGGAGAAAAAAAAAAAACGCTCATAAACCGCCCCTTAAAAAAAACGGTCACGTGTGCGTACGACTTACTACTTACACGTAATGACGGACCACACCAACGACAGGCTACTTACGGCTACTACTTACGAGGAGGAGGAGGAGAACGAGAAGGAGGAGGAGGGGAGGGAAGAAGTTGATGAGAAGGGTTGAAAAAGGCTTTGTTGAATGCGGTTTGGAAGAAGGGGAAGATGGGAAGAAGATCTGACGGCATTAATAAGTAATTGGAAGGAGACAAAAGTTAGGGAGAGGGAGAAAGAGAAAGGGAAGGTAAGGGAGGGGAGAAACGATGGAAGGAGGATGGAGTAGAGAAGTTAGATGTGGATGTGATGGTGGAGGAAAACTGACGAAGAAAACAACCCTAAATATTTAAAGATGTAAAAGTTTAGGAGTATAAGAAAAACAAGAAGATAGTGAAAGTGTTAGATGACGAAGGAATTCAAAACGTGTAGGGGAAGGAGGTAGGAGGAAAGAATGGAGGAGTGAATGTAAAAAAAAAAGTCATGGAGGAGTGAAAATGGAGAGAATGAAGGTATTTAAAAGGTGTGAGGAAAATGTGAGAGAGGAGGAAAGGAGAGGAGGACTGGAGGTATTTAAAAAGCTGATGAATAATAGTGAATGGGAGAGGAAAGGAAGGTATGAGAAGAGTGAAGCAAGAATCTGGCTATGATAAAAATAGTAAAAAAAAGGTGAGGGGCGGAAGACTGGTAAAATAGAGAAGAGGTGAAGGGAAAAAGAGAAGAGGAATCAAGGAAGGGACGAGGAAGGAAGGAAGGAAGGAAAGAAGAAAGATAAAAATAGAGGGGTGAGGAAAAATTTAATAAGTATGAGGATAAAGAGAAGCGTGACAGATAACGAATGGATGAGAATAGGCAGGTGGAGGCGGTTGGTGATTAGAAGGAAAACAAAGAGGATATCAAAAGGTAGAGAACAGAAAAACGATAGAAAACTGAGACCTAAAATACCTGAAGTGAAAGAAAAAGGGCAACAGAAGGTAAGGAAACGAGGAAAAGCGATAAGGAAAACGAGAAGTACAAACAGAGAAAAATAAAAGGGAAGGGAGAAAGTGAAAGGGCTGATGATTAGTACGTGGCAAAAGTGGGAAGGGAACAGAGGAAAGGGGCGAGTGAGTGAGTGATAAAGGGAAACAGGAAAGAGAAAATAAGTGCTGGAGGGAAAGAAAATTAATAAGTAGAGGAGAAAAGAGCAAAACAATGAGAGTATAAAGAGAGGTAAAAAGAGAGAAAGAGAGAAGTAACAAGAGAGAAAGAGAAGGGATGAAAAAGAAACACTAAGAGATATTGAGAGTATAGAGAAAGGTAAGAAAAAGGAAAGAGAAAAGTGACCAGAGAGAAAGAGAAGTGATGAAAAAGAAACACTAAGAAAAATTAAGAGTATAGAGAGACTTAAGAAAAAGGAAGGAGAAATGTAACAAGAGAGAGAAAGAGAAGTAATGAAAAGAAGCACTAAAGGGAAGTAAGGGTAAGGTGGAGAGAGGCGGTGACAAGGAGGGAGGAGGAGGAAGAAAAAACGCATAGGTGAAGGAGGTAAGAGGTAAAAGAAAAAGTCCTGGAGGAGTGAAAAGGGAGAGAATGAAGGTAGGTAAAGAGAAATGATGAAAAGAAGCACAAGGGGGAGTAAAAACAAGGTGGAGAGCGGTGACAAGGGGGGAGGAGGAGGAAGGAAGGTTGATAGGCAGGTAGGTGGAGGAGGCAGGAGGGAGAAGACAGGTAGACATGGAAAACAGGTAGCGGGCATCTTCTCACCAGGTAATCAAAATAACACCTATAATTACATCTTACCTTCCCGTCCCTTTCTCTCACTCCCTCCCTCCTTCCTCACTCCTCCTTCTCCCCCCCCTCCTCCTCCTCCTCCATAACCATCCGTACCGCCCAATTAACAGATGGGGCGGCAGTTAACCTTCCCTAAGTACAAATTAACCCACAGAAGGAAGTTTTGTCCATGGCTAACTTTCTCTCTCTCTCTCTCTCTCTCTCTCTCTCTCTCTCTCTCTCTCTCTCTCTCTCTTCTTTGTGTGTGTGTGTGTGTGTGTGTGTGTGTGTGTGTGTGTGTGTTTACAAAGTTTTATTTATACCCTAATACTTCCCTTACATCTAACTCTGACGCATTTTATTCATATAGTAAAACATTATATTCTTATACTATTAATATTTACATTCAATTATTTGCACAACTATTTATTATTTCCATATACGAAACCATTTTCCATTTCAGTACTCGCAAAACGGTCAACATGAGGAAGTATGACCGTAGTGGAACAGTAAACATGATCAAGCGGCCAAATAAATTAAAAGGTAGAAGAAAACTAATATAATTTAATCCCGGTCTGACCTAAAAACAAACAGGATTAAAACGAGGGTCGAAATAAGACTCCAATTAACGACTAATAATTTTCCATCATGAGGGGGCGGGGGGGGGGGGGGACAATTATTATGACGTAGCTATGATTAATTAAAAGGAAAACTAATACAGAAGCACCTTACAACCCTCTAAGCTCCAAATAATTTCCAGACTCAGAAATAAGAACAAAAGAAAAACGAGCGGAAGGGAAAACTGAAAATAAACAGGATATATTCGCTTCCCGGGGCCAGAAATTTTTAAGGTCAGGCCACGAGAAACGCCAGCAATCAGTTACATTATTGTATTATCAGGAAATTGGTGGCGCCCGGCCCCACTGATTCTCCGGAAAGTTAAAGGCGGGAAGAAAAAGATTAAACGTATTTATATATGTGCGGCGGATTGCTGAGAGATTCTTCGTGTGCCGGAAAAATTAGATTGATTGTTTTTTTTTTTTTTTTTTTTGTAGTGGAGGACAAGGGGAGGGGCGGTAGGATTGGATGGGGTGGAGGAGGAGGAGGAGGAGGAGGAGGAGGAGGAGGATAAAAGGAAAAAGTCAACGAGAGAGAGAGAGAGAGAGAGAGAGAGAGAGAGAGAGAGAGAGAGAGAGAGAGAGAGAGAGAGAGAGAGAGAGAGAGAGAGAGAGAGAGAGAGAGAGACCTGCTTTGAGTTAAAAAAAAAAACGATATTTTATAGTAAGATATTAGGAGCGACTTTTATGTTTCCCTGGGCGGTTCTGGAGCGCGATGCAGGATCCTTGCTGGACCATTAAATACTTCAAAATACTGAACAATAGGCAAAAAATGGGGAATCTGCTTATCAATCCATTTCCATGCAGATTCAAACACTTCCAGACTATTTGTTAAAAGGGTTGCCAGATGATCGTACTCAGAGCATTGCACTGATCGGCTTCCAACCCAAAACTGTCGTAGCCACACAAACAGGAGTACGCTGAGTACGATACCCTGGCAACGGTGTTTATGACACGAAAATGAGATGCGAGGTGGATTTCTTTTATTCCATTATTTTATCGTAGAGAATGACAAGAACAGCTGCAGAGGTTCCCATGTTTGCGTCTTCTTTGAATTTAGATCTTTGCAGATTTCTTTTATTCGTCTAAAATATACGCGATCGGTGCACCTGAGGCGTCTTTATCATATCGCGGAAGAATGTGCTGTATGAATAGAGTTTACTGATTGCATTAACATAAAAATGAACACCACCTGGATAGGATTCAAGCCCTTCTCTCTGCGACAAATGGAACGGCCTTCAAGATGGACCAGGACAGGCAACAGTCCCTCTATTCCGTCCAATTTCCTTATGCAAGAGTTAACCTGTATCTTCATTCTTTCATCTCTTTCGCTGGTAAACTCTTAATAGCCTACCTTCGTCTGTAGTTCTTCTTTCCTATGACTTGCACACATTCAGGACACCTCCCCATATGACTTTGGGCTCTCTCTTTCGGATTATCCTCTGAACACTGTTTGGGGGAGCAGCGCCATTGTAGACTTTCTTGCCTATTTTTTTCACTATTTTTTGTGTGCCTTTAAGCTGCTCCCTCTTCTGTATAAAAAAAAAAATAATCTGGTCACCATGGCGGGACACATGCAGACAGGTTCAGGAGAGACCAGCCACGAGCGATTTGCAAGCTCATTAACTATTCAAGACAATTTAAACAACTATCTCGAACGTAACTTCTGAACAGCAGCGCAAGGCGTTGTTGGGAGAGAGGAGTGGCTGATAGATATCTCGTATAAAGTCCCGCTGAGCAACTTTCCCTCCTTGGTAGTGGGGGATGGAAAACAAACGTGAATGAAGGAACATTACCACCCCGTCCCCGTTAATATGAAGCCAAATGCAGCTGAGATGGAAAACAAACATGCTAGATGGAACATTGCAACTCAGTCCCCTTTACGAAGGAGTTAAGATGCTGTTAAAATAAATAAAAAAATGTGTCAGATGGATCACTGTAACTCCATCCCTGTAACATTGTGCGAGACTTTGGAGTGCAGTCAAAGAATATCAGAACCCATAAACTACAACTACTCGGCTACCCACTCCCCTGCAAAGCTAACAATCGCGTGCTGCAGAAGTTCAGACGCTGATAAGATGAAAAAAATAAAACGTGGCAGATGGACCATTGCAGTAAAATAAATCAGAACCCGAGCTAAAAAATAAATCGGCTGCCTACTCCCCTGCAAAGCTAACAACGGCGTGCTGGGGAAGGTCAGATACAGTCAAGATGAAAGAAAGACGTGCAGGATGTAACTTTGCAACTCGGTCTCTGTAACGTTGAAGGAGAAAGTACAGTAAAAAAAAAAAGAGTATCAGGATCAACGTTGCCAGATTGTCGTACTCAGCCTCTTATGTTTGCCGATTTCCGACCCAAAAACTGTCTCATTCACCCCAATAACTGCCTTCATATACAGTTATCTTTAATATGGTTAATTATTGGTGTTTCTTGGCAACTGTTACTGGTCAGAAACCGGTAAATACGATGCTCAGAGTACGATAATCTGGTAACGTTGATCAGGACCCACAAGCACAACCCCTCAGCTACCAACACACTCTCCTGCAGTGCGAACAAGGGGGCGCGGGGCCTCTGAAGCACTATAGCTAAACCCGAAGCTGAAGAGGGGAAAACAGGCCCACACACAGACGGCTTCAAACACAGAGCTCACAAAAAATTAATAAACCCTTTGTACCTACGCCTCGCCTGATCAGGATGAGGAGCACGTAGGATCTGGGACTCACCCGAACTCCTCCTCCTCCGCCTGTGTCGTGTCGTAACGGCCCCAAACAGCCCTTCGTTATGAGCTCCTCGAGGGGGCGGCGCCGAGATGAAAGTGAGGCGGAGGCTGCAACGGCGGCTCGCTCTGTCTGTTTGTATCTGTGTCCGCGGCTCATCACACGTGTTTTTTTCTTTGTTGTTTATTAGTTGCTGTTTATTTATGAGCCGTTAAAGGATGGCCTGAGGGGTGACGGTCTTTTCTCTTCGGCCTCCTTTTAGTTATTTTCTGTTTACATTTTCTTCATTTTTTTTTTCTTTCTCTTCCTCCTCTTCCTTCTTTTTCTCTTTTAATCCTTTCTCTGCCTCAAATCAGGTCAGTTAATATATATAGATGAGAGAGAGAGAGAGAGAGAGAGAGAGAGAGAGAGAGAGAGAGAGAGAGAGAGAGAGAGAGAGAGAGAGAGAGAGAGAGAGAGAGAGAGAGAGAGAGAGAGAGAGAGAGAGAGAGAGAGAGAGAGAGAGAGAGAGAGAGAGAGAGAGAGAGAGAGAGAGAGAGAGAGAGAGAGAGAGAGAGAGAGAGAGAGAGAGAGAGAGAGAGAGAGAGAGAGAGAGAGAGAGAGAGAGAGAGAGAGAGAGAGAGAGAGAGAGAGAGAGAGAGGTAAGGGAAAGAAAAAATATTGAGCAGTGCGGTGCGTGGGACGTGACAGCCTTTGAGGAGTAAAGAAAAAATGTATAAAAAAAAAATAGTTTCCTCGTCTCATAATAGATCCTTCAGGGGAGGAGGAAAAGGAAATACCTGAACGAGCCGGACTCCAGCTCCCGATTTCTGTGTTGATTAATGGGTGACCTAGTTATATCTCAGCCCACATGCACGCTAATTAATTCAACGCAAGCTCCCGTAAATTTGATGAGTAATACTGCAGAAACCTCCAGCGTACAAATATGTTCACGCAAAATGGAGACAACAGTGACTCTGATGATGATCATTAACACACATCACAGTTAAATATGTATCGTGGAAATTTCTTCAACGCCGCACGTATGATATATTTTTTTAACTAATTTCTTAACATAATTTTACAACTGTCCCTCGTATATTCGCAAACGAGAAGAGACAATTTCTGAGGTCAACCTATAATTCGGATCTACTGCATTTGATATGATATTACTAAACACACAAAAAAAATCGATCAAACAAACAAACATCCATAACATATTTTTGAAACTGTCCCTCCTATATCCCGCAAACGAGAAGAGACAATTTCTGACGTCAACCTATAATTCGGATATACTGCATTTGATATGATATTACTAAACACACACAAAAAAATCGATCAAACAAATAAACATCCATAACATATTTTTGAAACTGTCCCTCCTATATCCCGCAAACGAGAAGAGACAATTTCTGAGGTCAACCTATAATTCGGATCTACTGCATTTGATATGATATTACTAAACACACAAAAAAATCGATCAAACAAACAAACATCCATAACATATTTTTGAAACTGTCCCTCCTATATCCCGCAAACGAGAAGAGACAATTTCTGAGGTCAACCTACAATTTGGAAGGCGAGGATATACTGATCTACTGCATTCGATATGATATTACTAAACACACACACACAAAAAGTCGCTCAAACAAACATCCAGCTCACCCACTAACTCGGCGACGATAATGACAGATACAAAGGTAGAAACTTATATCAAGAGACCGCAGACTGCCGCGTAAGGTGAACAGTAGATTTACCATATAATAACATACCTACAACCACAGCTCATTACTATAATCTTAAAAAGCCCAGGCAGGTAAAAGAAAAATAAATGCGGGACAAAATTCCAGGTCCAATATTGAAAGGGAATATTCACGTGCAAAAAAAATAAAAAAAATAAAAAAAAGGAAAATTAGACCCAAGTAATGACGTAAATAAGACAAACCGTAAGAGCGTCACTGCTTTTACAAATGGTCGTGATATAAAAACAACAGATAAACGGTAAAAAAAAAGAAATTAAAAACGTGAAATTACTTACAGAAATACATCAACTTGAACCACAATCTGTCAAATATGTTTTTTTCCTCCCTTCCTTCCTTCCTGGCTTCCTCCCTTCCTTCTTGTTCAGGAATTCCTGGAGCGTCAAGCAAAGAGATGGAGAGGCGGAGGAAAGGAGAAGGAGGAAGTGGAGGAGTGGGCGGGAAGGGAAGGAGAGGAGGTGATGCTTTGTTGTGCGTGACAAGAAGAGAAAGGAGGAGGAGGAAGAGGAAGAAGAGGAGGAAGAAGAGGAGGAATGGAGACTAGAGAAAGAATATCAAAACACAGGGAAACAAATCAGGGAGAAGAACGAAAAAGAGAACGAAATGAAAGAAGAACACGATGAGAAAGGGAAGGAGAACGAAACAAGGAAATAAGAAGAGGAAGAAAGAAGAGATTACTGAGAAACAATACATGGAAACGAGAGAGAGAGAGAGAGAGAGAGCGGGGAGTTATATAAACGAAAAATACAAGTTAGAGGAACCACCTCTCTCTCTCTCTAATTCATTGAAGAAATCTGCCACCAATGACATGTAATTTCCTTGATTATTTTCTAACTTCAACTCAACCATTAACTAATTAGACTGGTGACCTACACGTAGACAAGGGGGGGGATGAAAGAAGAGGGGGGCGAAAGGAAGAAAGGAGGAGAGGGAGGAGAGAGAGAGGAAGGAGCGAGAATGATGATGAGACGGCTATGAGAGGGAGGAGAGAGGGAGGAGAAATGGGAAAACTAGCAAGGGCGAAGAGTGAAAAGGAAAGAAGAGGAAGAAGGATGAAAAAAGAAGGAAATTATATGTGAGAGAGAGAGAGAGAGAGAGAGAGAGAGAGAGAGAGAGAGAGAGAGAGAGAGAGAGAGAGAGAGAGAGAGAGAGAGAGATTAAGAAACAGGAGGGAAAGTAAATAGGAGGTGGAAGAGGATTATGAAAAACGAGGAAAGAAAAAGAGAATGACTAAATATAAGAAAAGAAAGATAAGAGCACTCTCTCTCTCTCTCTGTAAGCCTTCAGACGACGCTCCCCTCACGCAAAGTCGCTCTTGTTGTAGTGTTGTTTGTTGTTGTTGTTGATGGTGGTGGTGGTGGTGGTGGTAAGATGCCTATTTTCTTAACTCTTGCCCCTTTCATTATCTACCCCCTTGTTCATTTTATTTCCTCTTTTATTTTTCGTTTACTAAAGCCCCCCTCTTCCCCCCCCCCCCCCCACACACACACATATATTCGTTACTCATTCAGGCTCTTTATCAGTCTCATTTATATTCTCTCTCTCTTAAAACCCCATTCGATTAATTTTTGTTCCACCTTCTTTTCATTCATTTCCGTTCCTGCTCTTAACACACCGTTCCAGCGGACATCAATTACTCCACTCTATCTATTTTCCTCTTTAATTAATTATTCATCCTCTATTTTTTACACTTGAATCCAATCTACATGTTTTATATTCATGTAATATATTCGATTCTTTTCCTCTTTCTTTAATTCCAACGCCTACTTTTACATCTTAAATATGTTTTGTTTTTTATAGCAAAGGAGTCAGCTCAAGGGCAAAAACATGGAGATACAAAAACAATCCCGCTGTCACGGTATCTCCAAAGCTATTTTTTTTATATTTCTTTATCGCTTCAATCAGAATGTAATCACCATCTTTTTCCATTTCAGTAACTTTCTTTACCTCTAGCTTTTTACCTTCACATTTTAATCTAATCTGCATTTAATCTCGTACTGGGGTGTCTGGAGGCGGCGGCGGCGGCGGTGGCGGTGTGTGGGTGGGTGTGGGTGTGTGGTGATGGTGATGGTGGTGGCGGTGTGCGGGTGTGTGGTGGTGGTAGAGGTGGTGGCGGTGGTGGTGTGACTCTTATTGGATGAGCTCCAGAGAAGGGAGGGAAGGTCTGGAAGCCACCAAGGGGAAGGGAGGGATGTGAGTGACGACGCCGATCCCTCACAAAACACCAGCGACAACTCTCACTCCAAGACACGTCATTATTATTATTATTATTATTATTATTATTATTATTATTATTATTATTATTATTTTTATAGGAAACGAAGCAGGTACAGAGGGAGGAGTGCGTATACTATCAGCTAACTGTTCAGCAGCCCCAAAACACCTGAGAAAATGAAAGTGACAGCAACGAGAGAAGGAGAAAGAGAACGAGGAGAAGAAATATATATTATAGAAACGAAGGGACAGAGGGATAGAGAAATAAATGTCAGAAAGATACAGATGATACACACACACACACACACACACACACACACACACACACACACACACACACACACTACCCCCCCCCCCCCACACACACACGCACCTGACACACCACAAATCACACCTCACCTGATCTTGTCGAAACTTTCACCTGCTTCTCATCAGTTCCTAAGCCTAAGCCTCACCTGAGAGGAGTTTCGACAGGAGAGCATCACGCTTCTTCTTTCCTGATCAACCCCAAACACCTGACGATCTAGATTTAGTTAACTGGATACGTGGCTCTCCTAGGCGAATCTAACCCTTCTTTGGCGATACCGGAAGAAGAAGAAGAAGAAGAAGAAGAAGAAGAAGAAGAAAAAGAAAAAGAAGAATAAAGAAAAAAAGAAGAGAAAAAGAAGAATAAAGAGAAGAAGAAGAAGAAAAAAGAAGGAGAAGAAAGAGATAAAGAATAATAAAGAAAAGAATAATAATAAAGAGAAGAAGAAGAAGAAGAAGAAGAAGAAGAAGAAGAAGAAAAAGAAGAAGAAGAAGAAGAAGAAGAAGAAGAAGAAGAAGAAAAAAAGAAGAAGAAAGACTAGAGGAAGAGAAGTTCTGGCAAAGTCGTAGATGAGTTGAGCGAAATTGTACTCTCTCCTCAAAATGGAAGAAAAAAAACAAGACAAAATGTGTTATAGGAGTTAGATCACGCAATCTATATGATAATTTCTTCGACTAAGGTCTTAAGAAAGTGTGTGTGTGGGAGGGGCTCTTAGTAATCTGATCATCTACCTTTACCCATCATCACACTCCTCTATCCTCTCTTCTCCAGCACTATCTACTTTCTCTTCTTCTCTCTTGCTTGCACCCTCCTTCCTCATCCTTCCCTCTGCTTATGGTCATTCCTTCTTAAGTGTCGTTATGTTATGCTTACTGTCCTCACATTCTTCTTCTCATGTCTGTCTCAACTCTCTTCACATCTCTTCTGATTAACTTCCATCTATCCTTTCTCTCTCTCTCTCTCTTTCGGATGAAGATCTTCCATTTAGCTTTATAAAGGAGAGAGAGAGAGAGAGAGAGAGAGAGAGAGAGAGAGAGAGAGAGAGAGAGAGAGAGAGAGAGAGAGAGAGAGAGAGAGAGAGAAACCTGAGAGAATCGAGTGAAAGGACGAAAAACAACCTCCAGTAGCATCCAGTGTCTTGCCTTTGATGTTTTCCTCTTTGCAAATCCCTGAACGTATAAAATTACTCTCAAGATTAATCAAACAAACCTGTTGCTTGTTTACCTGTACCTTGATTAACTTGAAGCTCCTTGAACACACACACACACACACACACACACACACACACACACACACACACACACACTCACCTGTTCCCCCCCCCCCCCATCCCACACACACACACACACACACACACACACACACACACACACACAAACACATCATCTAATCTACATGACACCTATATGACGGTTTTAATACACGTTCATTACACGCATCTTCAGTCAGTCAAGGTAATTTCCCAGTCCTGTTTAATTAAGAGTGAATCACCGCTCAGTTCCATTAAGGATGTTTTAATCTTCATCGCCCCCTCTCAGCCACTTCTATATTCCGTCAAAATTCCACGGAGCGCCCCACCCGAGATCACACCCTAATATTAGCTCGAGCAATTTTCTGGTCCCGAACAAACATCAGAATTACCTTCCTCTTTCATTAAGGCGCCTCGGAACAGCTTCTTCATCGCCCTCTTCACCGTGTTTATCGCCCATCAAATAGCCGTGGACTGCCCCGAACCAGGTCACATCGCCACAGCGTGAAACCCGCAGTGAGAGACAAATGGCGAATACGTAACACATAAAATCGCGGGAGACAGTAATAAATAGCAGATGAGAGGCCATAGACAGCGGGAGGGAGGGAAGAGAGCCTGGTAACCTAACCTAACCTAACCCAACCAAGTCTGTTCTAAGTTTAACCAGACTAACATAACCCAACCTAGTCTATTCTAACCTAACCCAACCAAGTCTGTTCTAAGTTTAACCAGACTAACATAACTCAACCTAGTCTATTCTAACCTAACCCAACCAAGTCTGTTCTAAGTTTAACCAGACTAACATAACCCAACCTAGTCTATTCTAACCTAACCCAACCAAGTCTGTTCTAAGTTTAACCAGACTAACATAACCCAACCTAGTCTATTCTAACCTAACCCAACCAAGTCTGTTCTAAGTTTAACCAGACTAACATAACCCAACCTAGTCTATTCTAACCTAACCCAACCAAACCGTATCTAAATTAAACCAAATTAACCTAACACAATCTAATCTAATCTAACCTAACCTTACTCAACCAAACCTGATCTAAATTTTACTAAACTAATATAACCCACCCTAGTCTAATCTAAGATAACCCAAACAAACCTGATCTAAATTAACCAAACCCAACCTCCTCTAACCTAACTTAACCTAACCTAACCTTCCTCAACAAACCTGATATGAATTAAAACAAATTAACCTAACCCAACCTAATCTAACCAAACCTGACCTTACCTTACTCAACCAAATCTGATTTATGTTAACCCAACCAAACCTAACTAAACATAGTCTAACCTAGAATAACCAATTTAATCCTGGTCTAAAGCAAACCAAAGTAATCTAACCCAACCTAATCTAACCTAATTTAACCTAACCTAACCTAACCTAACCTCACCTAATCTAGCCTAACCTAACCTAACCTCACCTAATCTAGCCTAACATAACCTAACCTCACCTAACCTAACCTCACCTAACCTAACCTAACCTCACCTAATCTAGCCTAACATAACCTAACCTTACCTAATCTAATCTAACCTAACCTAACCCAAGCAAACGTGACCTTAATTACACCTAACTAACTTTACCCAACCTTGTCTAACTTTACCAAACCTAACACCATGAAATTGATGTAGTGAGTCATAAATTGCAACTGAAGACTCGATGAAGAAAAGAGGAGGAAAGTGATAGAAGAAGGGAAGGAGGAAGGGAGAGAGGGAGACAAAACTGGAGGATTGCCCCCTCCCTCTCACTCCCTCTCCGTTGCCCCCCCTCTCACACTCCCTCTCACCTATCCCTGCATCCTCGCTCTCCCCTCTTCCTTCCTTTACCTCCCAATCACAATCTCCCTCAACCTTCTTTTGCCCCCAATCACATTCCCTCTCGACTCTCCTCTGTCCCTCCCTCTTAATCCCTCTCCACCATACCCCTCTCTCCCCCTCTACCACCACATCCTCCTGCTATAAATATAAAACGAGTCTGCTCTTCTTACACACCTTCAGTTAGTGTTCCTGGCCTCCTCTTTCTCCGCCGCGCAGGATCAGGACCGAGGGACCCCGTGTTGTGTAATGGCTATGCTAATGTCTCTTTATGTGCCCCTGAACACCCCACTGGGAGCCGCAAGCATCGCCTCCACCCCTGCCCTCACCCGCAATACACAGGGCATCGTAGGTATGTCTGGGCACTCCTTGATTGTGACTGTGACCCGCAAGTTTCATCTCGACTTTATTCCACTTCTGTTTAATTTCTTCAACCTCTTTTTTTAACTTCATTCCGCTTTTGATTTCATTTTACTTCTTTCCTCTTTTGACTTCATTCTACTTCCTTCTTATTCTTTCTTCTTATTATTTATATTCTTTCTATTTCTTCTCATTCTTCTTAGTCTTATTTTTTTCTTCTTACTTTTATTCTTTCTTCTGATTCTTATTCTTCTTATTTTTCTTATTGTTATTCTTCTTATTCTTAATCATTCTACTTCTGTCATCTTTTTTCTCTTCTTTTGACATCATTCTATTATTTCTTTTTTATTCTATTTTTCTTATTTTTCTTTTTAACATCATTCTACTTCTGCTTTGTCCTTTGATGCTTCTACAACTCACCTTTTAGTATATTTTCTTACCCCTTTACGTTACACCATTAACTAAACTGACTCCTGCCTCGTCACCAGCCTCCATTTGTTAATTGCCTTCCTATTCTTTATTTTATACTATTTATAGCAACTGTTTATTCTCCGTTTTGTCTGTTCTTGATTCCTTTCCTCCTCTATTTTGTCTTTATGCTTGTGACCTCCTTCTACTTTTGTTCAATTCAGTTTGGAGTTTTAATACTTCTTTACTTTTTTCTACTCTTGTCCTGTCTGTTCTTCTTTACTCTTTTCCTCCTCTATTTCGTCTTATGCCTGTGACCTCCAAGCTACATCTCTATTCTCTCCCACTTCTGTTTAATTCAGTTTGCTTCTTTAATACGTCTGGACTTTCCTCTACATATTCCTTTTCTTTGTCCTTTATTCATTGCCCGTAAAACCCACTACCAGTCTATCTATTTATGCGTGTGACCTCAAAGATTCAACCCAACTCTCTCGTACTTCAGTTTTAATTTCTTTTGCATTTTAGGTATGGCTGAGTTCCTGTCACATGTCCTTCTTTATCCCTCAAAACACAAACACTTACTTATTTATACCTGTGACCTCCAAGATTCACCTCAATAATTCTGTGACTCACCACCACTATATACCAGTCTTTCCAGCACTTCTGGGTACATTGCATCAGACTCAACCCATCTCCTTCCCATTTCTTACCGCTAATCATTTGTGTCTTAAGTGTTAGTCCCAGGAAAGCCATGTGACAAGCAGGATCATCCACCCTCTCGCCCTTCCCCTCACACCACACCATAAGTCCCTCTGTCCCCACCACTCCCACGATGCTTGTAAACACCCACACCCACACAGGTCGGAACCCTTACCATCCTCTGCATCCCTTTTCCTCCCAACCCCACAACCCCACCAGTTCACTCTTCATCCTCTTTCCTCCCCACTCCACATCCCTCCAAGTCCACTCTGCATCCACTGTCCCTCCCGCCCTACATCCCCCACCAGTCCACTCTCCATACCCTTTTCTCCCCGCTCCACATCCCCACCAGTTCACTGCTTACCACTCTTGCCACTCTCTGCATCCTCCCTCCTCCCCGTCCGCTTGCCCGTGGTACCTCAGGACACACCTTGCACCTGGCCCCATCACTCGCCCCGGCCGCCCTGCCAACGCCGCCACACCTAAGCCTTGAAGCACACCCCCCGCCTCGTCTTATCTGGCCACGCTGATCACGTCCTGCCACGCCGCATCAGCTGAGAATTAAACGGTATGTTTTACGAGAGTAGGCAATGAATTCTCACCTTACACTGCTGTTAATCTTCCTCATTCCCAGCACGACGGTAGCATGCCCACGCAGAAGTGAGGGGAAATTAATATTGTGTTTAGTAGGAAGGAAGGAAGAGAAGGGAAGGGAGAGAGGAAAAGAGAGGAAAAGGGAAGATCATAAAGTAGTTTGATACAATATCTTCCCACCTCACACTTACAAATTTTCCAACTTTCATATCTAACCAACAGCTTGCTTTCCCACCCAGTATCATTCCTCTTTGATTACTTCCCATTTTTCCTTTCCAGAGTCCGGTTCAGTGTTTGTGTATGTGATCCAAATCTCATAACGGAAAGGGTGTACTAATCATAAACCCTTCGCTCCAAGCACACCGGATGAGAGACTGTAAATGTTACGTTGTTTTCCAAAGCACACCCGCTAAGGTTTGTATGTCAGTATATTTCCGTTGGACGAAGGATTTGTTACTAGTAGTTGTCCTAAGCATACATGTTCATTTACTGCTTCTAGAGCTTACTCTTGTATGACTATTTGTTCTGTAGAGCATAAGTGATGAACCTAATATTAGCCTTTTTCTATAATTAGTCTTACTTTTAGAATTTTCCTAGGTAGTTCTCTCATATGCTGCTGTTCGCCAATAGATTCGTAGAAAAAAGCTTCTTAGTTATATATATTTCTTCTAAGCAACTCCTTGAACAGCTTATTATTATTACCAAATATTATGGTATGGCGATGTTTCACAACTATTTATATTAGGACTTTTCTTGTATCTGCATTAAGTCTACGGTAATGTCCGTCTGCCTCGCCTACCGTCAAAAGAAATGCACACATTACAATTAACCATCCAACACCTTCCTTTACTCATAATACGGTACAGTATACCACAACCGTCACAACCCACCAAGCATTCCTACAACCCACCACCACACCACAGATCCACTTCATTCCCCCCCACGCACCCCAACCCTTGTCAGCATTCCCACGACCTAGCATACCCCAATGTTCCAGCTCACTCCCCGCAACACAGCGCGCCACACCTTGACGCATGACTCAGCATCCCCGTGGCAACCCATCCGTGCACCTGCATAGCTAACCACACGGACGCCCCACCTGGTCTCTTTCCACGCCTCCTATATGCCTCGTTAACGATCCCTTATACGGCCGTTCACATCCTCTACGCCTCCCTTCCCTACCTTATTACCTATGTCAACACCACTGCCTTTCTACACGACCCCCCGCCAGGTTGCCTTCACGCCTCCCTTACCTATCATTATCACCCTCTCACGCTCCTCCTTTACATCTTCTATACCATCTTCTATTCATATGCCTTTCTTCCCTTTCTTTCAACCTGAGAAGCTTCTGCCTCTCCTGTATGGTCCCTTTAGCTGTAGTAATTAACTGGTAATGATTCTAAACACATTTATAAAAGTGATAAATAAAACAAACGGCTTTGGAAATTAAGTTACGTGTGAAAGCTTGTAACCAATCTCATTTACCTCTTAACAAACCTGTGATGCTTTCTTAAATCACTCTCTATTTCATTTTCGTGCCTCTCTGTCTGTCCCTATTCAGTACATAACCTATATCCCGCCTCAACACTATCTTGTCTATTTCACCTCATACGCGTATTTCTTCCTTATACTTAACAACACTACCTAACTCATTCCTCTCTATCTTCCTATCTTCATTTCATTTTCGCACCTCTCTGTCTTTCCCTATTCAGTACATAACCTATATTCCGACCCAACACTACCCTGTCTATTTCACCACCTACGCGTATTTCTTCCTCATACTTTACAACACTACCTAACTCATTCCTCTCTATCTTCCTATCTTCATTTCATTTCCGTACGTTTCTGCCTTTCCCTATTCAGTACATAACCTATATACCGCCTCAATGCTACCCTGTCTATTACACCTACTACGCGTATTTCTTCCTTATACTTAACAACACTACCTAACTCATTCCTCTCTATCTTCCTATCTTCATTTCATTTCCGTACCTCTCTGCCTTTCCCTATTCAGTACATAACCTATATACCGCCTCAATGCTTTCCTGTCTATTTCACCTCCTAAGCGTATTTCTTCCTTATACTTAACAACACTACCTAACTCATTCCTCTCTATCTTCCTATCTTCATTTCATTTTCGCACCTCTCTGTCTTTCCCTATTCATTACATAGCCTATCCTGCTATTTCACCTGCTACAAGTATTTCCTCCTCATACTTCTCTACCTTGCAACACTACATAACTCATTCCTTCCTATCTTCTCATTTTTATTTAATTTTCGCATCTCTCTCTATTTCCCTATTAAGTAACCTATATTCCTCATCACCATTTTCCAGTCTATTTTATCTATTTCCTACTCATATTTCTCTACCTGAACAACACTACTTAACTCATTCCTTCCTATCTTCACCCTCACTTAGTCTAATCCAAAAAAAAGCATCTATGATCTCTACGCTTTCCTTCCTTAAAACTCTTCTTCTTATCTCCAATTCCTTTTTCTCCGCTTCTCTATCCTACCTCACTACCTCAACCATTCCTAACTCGCCACGATTTACATATCCTTCCATTCCTCCTTCTCCTTATCTCCTATTCCCTTCCTCTGTTTCTCTACCCTGTCCCACTGCTTCAACTATTCCTCCCTCGCCACCACTGTCTTTTCTACCAAATCCTTCCACTCTAGTCTCCTCCTTCTCCTCTTCCTTCACTGCTTCTCCCTACTTCCATCCACCGCCACCACCCCAATCCTCGTAACCCGCGCCTCCTTGCTCCCCTCTCCTCACCATCCTCTCCTCCCCTCTCCCTCGACGCCCCCAACGCACTAAGTCGTCACAATACATCACCGTCAGGGCATAATGTTCCACCGCACACCAACACCAACACACTCCTGATTCTCTTCTTCTCTTCTTTCTCCTCTTTTTTCAACTCTTCTTTTTCGTTTCTTCTCTTTTCTTTTCTTCTCTCCTTCTTTTCACTTCCTCTCTTTTACTCAACTCATTTCTTCTCTCTCTCTCTTCTTCTTCTTCTTTCTTCGTTTCTCTCTCTTTCTTCTCTCTCTCTCTTTCTCTCTCTCTCTCTCTCTCTCTCTCTCTCCTATCGTGTTATCTTTACGGCTTTCTTCTTGTTTGTTTTGCCTGCTTCCTTATTTTTACCTTCTTAAGCGCGTAAGCAACCTCCACATTATCAAAACATTGCATGCCGTTGTTCATAAATCGTCATTTTCTTCGCCCGTCTTAAAACCAGTATTTCTTTTCTTAATATTTTTCCTGTAACAATATATCTTTTCGCTCCTCCGTCTTCCTTCCCTTTCGCCTGCCTGACAGCGTATAACAAGTAACACTACCAAGGTTATTCGGAGTTTTTGTAAAGAAATACTGAATGCACACTTCAGTCAACATCAATAACATTTTAATCTCCACACCACAACCATCACCACCACCACCATTACCATCACAAACCATAGCAACACAAGCTCCACTATCATCCCACAAACTTTCTTCACTACTACCTACGTATCACCACCCCCACCATCACCACCACCACAATCACCACCACGGCAATCCTCACAGCACTCACCCAGGCAGCATCATACTTTCGCACACACCACCACCGCCACCACCACTAGGGTCGCCACGAAAGCATGTACTAGTGATTATATGCTATGTAGATTTCGTGATAGGAAAGGACCCACACACACACACACACGCACACACACTTACAGAGAGAGAGAGAGAGAGAGAGAGAGAGAGAGAGAGAGAGAGAGAGAGAGAGAGAGAGAGAGAGAGAGAGAGGTGTGTTTTAAAAGGACCGAGAAGCTGCGGAGTAAATAAAACAAGCTCCACACTAACACTAGAAAAGTTTGCCAGCACAAAACGGTTTTATGATACTGTTACCCATAGAGAGAGAGAGAGAGAGAGAGAGAGAGAGAGAGAGAGAGAGAGAGAGAGAGAGAGAGAGAGAGAGAGAGAGAGAGAGAGAGAGAGAGAGAGAGAGAGAAAGAAGGAAGGAGAAAGAGAGAGAGAGAGAGAGAGAGAGAGAGAGAGGAGAGAGAGAGAGAGAGTAGCTACACTTGACTCACCACTGTGAAGTCAAGCATTGTGACAGGTTATCTCTCTCTCTCTCTCTCTCTGATATTACTGAAAAAAAAAACCTGAAATGCAAGTTAAAAATCAGTTCAGCATCACAACCACAACCACCATCATCACCACCACCACCACCACCACCATCACCTCCACCACCACCACATCACCATCACAATCAATTAATAAATAACAAGTCACTATCAACACCATAACGAGAATCACCACCAACACAGCCACGAAGAAAGCACAAAATAAAGTGAGAGGAGGAGGAGGAGGAGGAGATGGAAATACTGAAGAGAGGAGGGAAAGATGAAAGGATAGAGTGGGTAGAAGGAAGGGAAGATGGGAGGGATGGAGGGATGGAAAAGGGAAGAAGAGAGGGATGAAAAGAGAAAAGGTTGGTTAGAGAGGAGGGAGAAGGGTCGAGATAGGAGAACAGAAGGAAGGAGGGAGAGGGGAAGAGACGGAATGATAAAGGGAAGGAGGTAAGAGGGGACAGACAGGATGCAAGGTGGACAAAAAGGTGGGCTAGACAGGTATACTCATACAGGAGCTTAACGAGGACAGGTGCAAGAAGGGTACGTTAGGTGAGGTTTGCAACAGGTGAGAAGGAAGGCGAAAAATAGAATCAAAATACGAGGATTAGAAATTTTAATATATGTTTAAAATTATGATATATGTTTTCCTCTCTGATTTTCCATGAGTATTTAAATGTGTGTGCTTATGTTTGTGTCTTTCAATTTGTGTTGGTCTCTCCCTCTCTCTATCTCTATTTCTCTCTCTCGTCAGCATTCATAATTTTGCATAAGTATCTAAACCTGTGTGGGTATGTTTGTGTCTGTTTATCTATGTGTTGATCTCTCTCTTTGTCTGTTTATTTGTCTATTTGTCTGTCTATTTGTCTATCTATCTGTCTATCTATCTATCTGTCTGTCTATCTGTCTGTCTATCTATCAGTCTATCTATCTATCTGTCAATCTATCTGGTCAGCTTACATAATAAACATACCATTAACATCAAAATCACTATATCTAACACATTACGTTTAACCTTTTTCCCTCTTTTTTTTTGCCCTTGAACTTCCTCCTTTCCGGTAAAATAAAAACAAACAAAAAATCGTCACTCGTGTGGGGAGCGGAAGGCACCTTGACCCACGCGAGACCCTCCAACAAGGCCTTATGCTCCGTCTCGCTTTTCAACCATCCACGGCGTTGTTTACTTATAACAGCTTTAGATCCTGACCGAAGCAATAACCCGTACAGGGGCGTGGCGGGGGTTGGCTTTAGGGTTTAATGGTTTTTATTTTGGGTGGTGGTGTTAAAGAATTTTTTTAATATCAAATTTTACCTCCTGTCCTACTTCCCCCCCCCCCCATCCTCCTCCCATTCTTTGCTCTATCCCTCCCCTTCTCCTACTTCTTCTCCTCCTCCTCTCTCAGACTTATATTTTCGCCCCTTCTCTCCTTCTTCCTCGTCCTTGTATCCTTCGCTTCCTCCTCCTACCAAGCTTCATATTCCTACCTCCTCCTCCTCCTCCTCCTCCTCCTCCTCGTCCTCCTCCTCTTCCCTAAGCCTTACATTTCCTCCCCTTCTCTCCTCCTTCCCTAGCCTTGTATCCTTCGCTTCCTCCTTCTCCCTAAGCTTCACATCCCTTCCTCCACCACCTCCTCCACCACCTCCTCCTCCTCTTCCCTAAGCCTTACATTTCCTCCCCTTCTCTCCTCCTTCCCTAGCCTTGTATCCTTCGCTTCCTCCTTCTCCCCAGGCTTCATATCCCTTCCTCCTCCTCCCCTCCCTCCCAGTCTTATATTCTCCCCTTCTCCCCCAGCTTCACATCCCACCCTCTTCTTCTTCAGCCTCATATCACCCTCTTCTCCCTCAGCATCTCCCCAGCCGCCTCATATCCTCCCTCCCTTCCTCCCCAGTCTTGCATCCCTCTCTCTCCTCCACAATCTCATATCCGCCCAGTCTCCAGTCCCCCAGCTTCATATTCCCCATTCCTCCCCAGTCTAACACCCCTGCCTCTTTCTTTCGTCTCACGTATCACACCACCTCTACCTCTACCTCTTCCCATACCCCTTGCCAGCCCCCAACACCCTGCATCCCTCCTCTCCCCTACCCGTGAAGCCTGTCAGGGAGCCGAGCCGTGGCGTGAGTGACAAGTTGGAGTTTGTGTTTCTCGCAAAGCTTGGTTGAAATTCTGGGAATGATGTGAAAGTGATACCCTCCTTCCGCCTTGCTTTCCTGGCTCTCACGCTCATTTTTGCACTATGGCATTTTTACTCCTGCCTTTATTTTACTGTGGAAGGGAAAGGATGGGAAAGGAAAGAGAAAGGGTGAGAACAGGAGTGAATAGAGGAAGGGGCAAGCTGATGTGATATTGATACTTTCTGCCTTCCTTTGCTTGCTGTCATTCTTTCTCTTTTCGCCATGGCATTTTCACCTCTTTTCCTCCTTTCTCTGTGGAAGGGAAAAATGGGAAAGGAAAGAGAAAGGGTGAGAACAGGAGTGAATAGAGGAAGGGGCAAGCTGATGTGATATTGATACTTTCTGCCTTCCTTTCCTTGCTGTCATTTTCTCTTTTTCGCCATGGCATTTTCACCTCTTTTCCTCCTTTCTCTGTGGAAGGGAAAGTATGGAGGAGGGGCGAGAATAGAATCAGTAAGGAAAAGTGTAAACTGATGTGATTCTGATACTTTCTTTCCGCCTTTCTTTCCATGGTGTCACTTTCTCATTTTCACCAGGGCATTTTCACCCCTTTTCCTCTTTTCTCTGTGGAAGGGAAAGGATGGAAGAGAAAAGAGGAAAGGGGGAAAACAAACTGAGTGGAGGAAAGTGTAGACTGATGTGAAATTGATACTGTCTTTCCGCCTTCCTTTCCTCTTTTTTTTTTTTTTTACAGCAGAGGAGACAGTGCAAGGGCGTAAAAAAAAAAAAAAACAATAATGAAAAAAGTCTACATTTACTGCTCCTCGATCTCACGTTCTCTCGTTTTCGTTATGGCATTTCCACTTCTTTCTTCCTTTATATGTGGAAGTGGAAGGGTGGTGGAGGAAGGAGATATGGCGGGAGTAAGAAGGAATAGGAGAAAGAGTAGCGTGTAGGGAAGGTAGAGAAAATGTGCCTTGTGTGGTTTCTGCAGCGCAATGTTAAAAAGAAAGTGTAGAGACCTCCTGTATTTGCTCCTACCTCTCCCCTTTTCTCCGCTATCCTTTACCTTCCACAGAGTAACGAAGAAGAGGAAGAAAACGGCATGGTGAAGCACGAGAGCATTATTAAATTGGCCGTATTACTAAACATTTCGTCGCCCAAGTTCACATATTTGACAAGGCTTTCGTAGGAGTTTGGGGCATTTCCAGGAGTAGTTTTATGACCCTGATGGCACTTCGACCTTTCTTCTGTGCCATGAACCTAAAGAAACACTCACTAGAACCCGATTGATCTCCTCTTTGACCTTTAGAAATAGTTGATGTGAGAAGCGAAACTGTCTTATGATACCGACCTAAAAGTCATGTTCATGCTTCTCTTTGCTCTTCGCCGCTCGTTACAAATGCAAATCACCTTCAAAACTCCTCTCTCATTTCCTATCCGCTCCTTTCTACGCCATTCTCAATACATCGTCCTCTTCCTACCTTATACCAAGTCAGAAGATAGTGTTGTTATTGCTACCGGACGAAAAGGCTACAACAAAAAGTCCACAGCGGCGTGATTAAAGAGGTAACATGATGAAAATTACTAGAAAAGAACACCACAATATTGAGTTGCCATCATCACCATCATCACCATCGTCACCATTAGCCTTCACCATCACCGGGACACAATACACGGCGTCTGGGAGGAAATTCATATCGCCAAGCATGAAGATTTCCAGGAGGGAGAAACTGAAAAGCTGACAATGTTTTCTCTGACCCGCCCAGGTGGAAACATGACACACATAAGGCAGGTGCAAGGTGTAGAGGGGGGAGGAGGGGCGGGGCGGTGGAGGAGGGAAGGGCGGAGGCTGGAGGAGGAGGAGGAGGAGGAGGAAGGCAAGGTTATTTCTCCCTCGCCTCGGTGCCAAAGATCAAGTTGGAAATTTTTCATGAGGATTAAATTTTTTTTTATCATTTGTTTTCTCCTTCCATTTTCTTTCTAATGAGATGTGTGTGTGTGTGTGTGTGTGTGTGTGTGTGTGTGTGTGTGTGTGTGTGTGTGTGTGTGTGTGTGTGTGTGTGTGTGTGTGTGTGTGTGTGTGTGTGATTCTCTCTCTCTCTCTATCTATCTATCTCTATCTATCTATCTATCTATCTATCTATCTATCTATCTATATCTATCTATCTATCTATCTCCTCTCCTATCCAACATAATCCTAAATTCTTTTCCACTAGACTCCTCTCCCTTTGCTATTTTCTCCTCCCTCCTCTATCAATCCCTACTCTTCACTATTAATTCCTTTGTCCTCCTCTCTTCCTCCTGCCCACTATACACTAAACCTCACCTCTCTCCACCTCTCCTATTCCCTTTTTCCTATATATCCACATCACCAGAGCACGCGAGATAAAGTCATCGGCAGCTTTAGAGGGGCCTTACCTGGCTGGCCGTGGCGGCGAAATCACGACTCACCTGAAACAGAGGGAATTACTGTTACGAGCCTCTCACTACCTGCCAGGCGGACGAAGACGAAACACTTACAACTATATCACGACACAAAGGCGGGGAAAGACAGATGTGGAGAGCCGATGAAGCCAAGAGAAGGATCAAGGCGGTGGGAAGATGTATAGAGGGAAGGAAAAATGGATGGTGAAGCACAGAAATTCAGGATAGAAAAGAGGAAGAGAAGAGAGAAGGTGGATGAAGGAGGAGAGATGTATAGGAGTAAGAAAGAGTGGACGGTGGAGTGCAGATATTCAGGATAGTAAAGAGGAAGAGAAATGATAGATGGAGAATAAAGATAAAGAAATGAGAGAAAAAGAAAGATCAAAACAAAAGAAGACATAAAGAAGAAAAGATAGATGGTGAATAAAGATAAAGAGATGAGAGAAAAAGGAAGATCAAAACAGAGAAGACATAAAGAAGAAAGGATAGATGGTGGAGTGCAGAAAAAGAGGATAGGAGAGAGAAGTAATGAACGAATGAGAAGAGAAAATGGATAAAAGCGGAGCGAAGATGTATTGAAGAAAGAAAGAGTCAATGGTGGGTGGTGAAGAAAAGGAGAATAGGAAAGAGAAGAAGAACGGACGAAGGGATAAGAGAGAGAAAGTAGATGAAAGTGGAGAGAAGAAATACGAAAAAGAGAAAGGATGGATGATAGAGTGCAAAAAGGAGTAAGAGGAATGAACGAATGAAGGGAGAAGACATGCAGAAGAAGGAGAAGATGGTGAAATAAAGAAAAAGGAGGGAGAAATAGAATGAAGAGAAAATACGTTACATAAAGAAAATTAATGTAGGCAGAGAACTCCAGGAAGGCAGCGGAGGGATGAAGAGGAATGTGGAGGAGGTGAGCTAAAGATAGTCAAGGCAGAGGCAGAAAACACACCTGCCTTAATTGTCTACCTGTCTGTCTGTCTGTCTGTCTGTCTCTGTCTGTGTGTCTGTCTGTCTCTCTAAAGAAAAACGTGCAAGCTACAAACGTTTTCATCTACCTGTCTGTCTGTCTGTCTGTCTGTCTGTCTGTCTCTGTCTGTGTGTCTGTCTGTCTCTCTAAAGAAAAACGTGCAAGCTACAAACGTTTTCATCTACCTGTCTGTCTGTCTGTCTGTCTGTCTGTCTGTCTGCCTCTTGTTCGTCTGTCTGTCTCAGAAACATAGGTTTCTGAGGCTACTGACAGCAATCTCTACTCTGTTCCCTCCTACTATCTCTATCCTAAATTTCAATCCAAAGCTGGATGTTGCGCCTACGTGCGCAACGACATCACTTGCTCTCGTGCCCACGACCTTGACTCTTCTGAATTTTCCACCATTTGGCTAAGACTTCATTGTCATTCTATTACTAAATACATCTGTGCTGTTTATCTCTCACCTAACTCTACTAACTATGTAAAATTCTTTGACTATTTGAACTCTAAAGTGGAGCACATCTTGACTCACTCTCCCTTTGCTGAAATCTCCATCTTGGGAGATTTCAATGTTCACCACCAGCTTTGGCTTTCATCCTCTTTCACTGACCAGCCTGGTGAACAGGCTAACAACTTTGCTCTCCTCAACGACCTAGAGCAGTTGGTTCAGCACCCTACTCGTATTCCTGACCGTCTTGAAGACAGGCCCAACATTCTAGACGTCTTCCTACCTCTAATCCTTCTGCTTACTCTGTCAAACTGTTCTCTCCGTTGGGCTCCGATCACAACCTTATTTCTGTATCCTGTCCTATCGCTCCTGTACATCCTCTGGACCCATCGAGGAGGCGATGTTTCTGGCATATTGCTTCCGCTCGGCGGGACGACCTGAGGATGTACTTTTCCGATTTCCCGTGGAACGATTACTGCTTCCATGAGAGAGACCCTCTGTGTGTGCCCAGCGTATCACAGAGGTGATTGTCTCTGGAATGGAGGCATACCTTCCACGTTCTTTCTCTGCTCCTCATGCTAAAAAGCCCTGGTTTAATCATGCTTGTTATCGTGCTATTAAAGATAGAGAGGCAGCTCACACAAGGTTCCAGAGCCTTCGAACTCCCGCTAACTATGACCTTTACATTTCAGCCCGGAATCGTGCCAAATCTATTCTACGACTTACCAAAACTTTTTTTTATCAATAGAAAATGTCAACACCTTGCTTCTTCTAATTCTTCTCGTGACTTCTGGCATCTAGCCAAAAATATCTCCTCCAGTTTCACTTCTTCCTCTTTCCCTCCTCTCTAACCCTGACGGCAGCACTGCTGTCTCATCTGTCTCTAAGGCTGAACTCTTCGCTCAAACTTTCTGTAAGAACTCCACCCTGGACGATTCTGGGCATATTCTCCTACTCATCCCCCGCTGACTCCTTTATGCCTGTTATTAAGATTCTTCCAAATGATGTTTTCTATGCCCTCTCTGGCCTCAACTCTCAGAAGGCTTATGGACCTGATGGAGTGCCTCCTATTGTCCTTAAATACTGTGTTTCTGTGCTGACACGCTGCCTGGTCAAACTCTTTCGTTTCTGCATATCAACATATACCTTTAATTCCTGCTGGAAGTATGCCTTTGTACAGCCTGTGCCTAAGAAGGGTGACCGTTCCAATCCCTCAAACTACCGCCCAATAAATTTACTTTCCTGTTCATCTAAAGCTTTGAATCAATCCTTAACCGAAGATTCAAAAGCACCTTTCCACTTCTAACCTTCTATCTGATCGCCAGTATGGATTCCGCAAGGGCGTTCTACTGGCGATCTTCTTGCTCTCTTAACTGACTCTAGGTCATCCTCTTAGCCGTTTCTGGTGAAACTTTCTCTGTTGCGCTAGACATATCGAAAGCCTTCCATAGAGTCTGGCACGTCTTTGCTTTCTAAACTGCCCTCTTTCGATTCTATCCTCTCTCTGTTCCTTTATCTCCAGTTTCTTTTCCGGCCGTTCCATCTCTGCGGTGGTAGACGGTCACTGTTCTTCCCTAAACCCATCAATAGTGGTGTTCCACAGGGCTCTGTCCTATCACCCACTCTCTTCCTGTTATTCATCAATGATCTTCTTTACATAACAAACTGACCTGTCCACTCATACGCCGGCGACTCCACTCTGCATTATTCAACTTCTTTCAATAGAAGGTCATCCCAACAAGAAGTACACGACTCCAGACTGGAGGCTGCAGAACGTTTAACCTCAGGCCTTGCTATCATTTCCGATTAGCAGAAGAACCCGTGTCCTTCAATGCCTCAAAACTCAATTTCTCCACCTATCATCTCGACACAATCTTCCAAACACCTATCCCCTATTCTTCGACACCAATCAGCTGTCACCATCTTCAACACTTAACATCCTCGGTCTTTCCTTAACTCAAAATCTCAACTGGAAACTTCACATCTCCTCTCTCGCCAAATCAGCTTCCTCGAGGTTGGGCGTTCTGTATCGTCTACGCCAGTTCTTCTCCCTCGCGCAGTTGCTATCAATATACAGGGGCCTTGTCCGCCCTCTTATGAAGTATGCATCTCACGTGTGGGGGGGTTCCACTCACACAGATCTTCTGGACAGAGTGGAGTCTAAGGCTCTTCGTCTCATCAGCTCTCCTCCTTCTACTGATAGTCTTCTACCTCTTAAATTCTGCCGCGATGTTGCCTCTCTTTCTATCTTCTATCGATATTTTAACGCTGACTGCTTTTCTGAACTTGCTAACTGCTTGCCTCCCACACTCCCGCGGCCCTGTTGCACACGAATTTCTACTGAAGCTCATCCCTATACTGTCCAAATCC
>NW_026111967.1:115000-120000 GCF_024679095.1 Eriocheir sinensis
AGGAAATATATAGAGAAACTGAACCCACTAATTAACGAGTATCAAAAAGAAAAGAAAAAAAAAACATGGCGCGGTGCAAATGAGTAAATAAAAAAATAAAAAATATATAGAAAAAAAATCATCGAGTGAAAGGCATCGGCAATCAGGGAGTGGGCCAGGCAGTGTTGTGATGGACGTTATCAAAAGAGGGAGGGAGGGAGGAAGAGGAGGAGGGAGGGGGAGCGAGGGAGAGACTGAGAGGAGGAGGGTGTGATAGCATGAAGGAAGGGAGAGTGGAAGAGAATGAGGGAGGGAGAGGAAAGTCGTAGGAGGATGGAGGAAGGGAGCTTGGGAGGGAAGGAGGGAGGGATGAAAGAATGGTAGAGAATGAGAGACGGAGAGGGAGGAGGGATAGCTTGAAGGGAGACAGAGGTAGTAGGAGGATGGAGGAAGAGAGCTTGGGAGGGAATGAGGGAGGGATGAAGGAGGAGGGAAAGGGAGAGAGGAGGAGCTTGGAGTGAAGGCGAGGGAAGGAGGGAGAGTTTGGAGGGAGAAAAATATTGTGGGAGCATGGAGGAAGGGAGCTTGGGAGGGAATGAGGGAGGGATGAAGGAGGAGGGAAAGGGAGAGAGGAACAGCTTGGAGTGAGGGAAGTGGGAGGGAGAGGAAGGAAAATGGTGAAAAAGGGAGGGTAAAAAACTGTTGGGCTTGCAGATACATAAACTCATAGATGGATAGACAAACAGACAAGCAAACACACAGGCAAGCAAGCAGGCAGACAGACACACAAACAGCTAGATACAAGACAGGAGGACAGCCAGACAAAATATATGTACAAAATAGGAGACAAAAACGGAACAGGGATAAATGAAACAATCCAAAAATGAGGAAGGAAGGAAAGAATGAAGAAAAGAAGCAAAAAGAAAAACATAAGAGGAGAAAAAGTTACCGGACGAACAGAATAATGCAGAAGGAAGACACGAAAACGAAGGAGGAACTGAGTAAGAAATGAACAAGTCGGAGGAGAAATTGAAGGAGGAGGTGGTGGGAGCGGTAATGACGGAGGGTTGAAGAAGGGAGAGGGTGAGGAAGGTGAGGTGGGAGTGTAATGAAGGAGGGACGAAGGAGGGAGGGAAGGAGGGAAGGTGTTGAAGGCAGTGAGGTCATATCCAATTCGGGGAACACTGTATTTCAGCTTCGTGGTTCTTTTTTCTTCCTTCTTACTGTATGTTCACTGGGAAAGGTGCATGTGTGTGTGTGTGTGTGTGTGTGTGTGTGTGTGTGTGTGTGTGTGTGTGTGTGTGTGTGTGTGTGTGTGTTGGAGATAAATAGATAGAGAGATACACACAAAGAGGCAAATAGCAGGCAAAGAGAACAAACAACAGGGAGAAAGAGACACAAACAGGATGACTGACAAACTCCGAAAAAAAAAAGAGATTGTGGAACCGACCGCAAGACCGACAGACAAAGAAAAACAGACAGAAAGACAGATACAAACAAACTAATTTGACGTAGAGAGAGAGAGAGAGAGAGAGAGAGAGAGAGAGAGAGAGAGAGAGAGAGAGAGAGAGAGAGAGAGAGAGAGAGAGAGAGAGAGAGAGAGAGAGAGAGAGAGAGAGTGTGAGTGGTTAGCTACCGGCCTGGGGTGTTTTTTTTTTTATTTTTATTACGCCTGCCTTGCACTGTCCGGGTTACAAATTGCTCTTGATGCTGATGATGATGACGATGATGATAGTGAGAAGATGAAGGATGGGCAGAAAATTAAGAATGAAGAGGAGGAGGAGGAAGAGGAGGAGGAGGAGGAGGAGGAGGAAGATGATACAGTAAGAGGATGGATGAGACGGGTGAGTGGAGAGACAGATGGAAAAACGAAGAGAAATAGCACACACACACACACACACACACACACACACACACACACACACACACACACACACACACACACACAGCATCACCACCGCCGCCACCATCATCACATCCATCACCTGTCCCCAAGCAACATTAGTAACACCTGGAGAAGTGACCTGCACCGGGGCCCTTTACAAGTAACATGGCGTCCTCGTTAAAATACAGTGGAGGAAGCGCTAATAGAACCAGCCAGGAGGCGAGGCGGGGCATTAGTGTCAGGGTGGTTACTCCCTCCAGATGTCAGGTGTGTGTGTGTGTGTGTGTGTGTGTGTGTGTGTGTGTGTGTGTGTGTGTGTGTGTGTGTGTGTGTGTGTGTGTGTGCGCGCGTGAGAGAGAGAGAGAGAGAGAGAGAGAGAGAGAGAGAGAGAGAGAGAGAGAGAGAGAGAGAGAGAGAGAGAGAGAGAGAGAGAGAGAGAGAGAGAGAGAGAGAGAGAGAGAGAGAGAGAGAGAGAGAGAGAGAGAGAGAGAATTTCCTCATTAAAAGCTAATACCCACCTCATTTGTTTCCAAGCAAAACAGTAATTTGCGTTGTGGTGTATTTGCAGGCATGTGTGTGTGTGTGTGTGTGTGTGTGTGTGTGTGTTCATGTTTATGCAGCGGCGTTGACTAAGTTTCCACGTACAGTAAGACAAACGCGCAACTCAAACAAACGTTCCAATAACACGCAAACATTCATTGGCGGAACACGAAAAAAAAATTGTTTGCTAGAAAGGCTTCCCAACACGTTTATTACGCCCCTCCCGCCCAGCCCACGCCCCCCCTCTCGGGACCTGTAGTTACGTTTTTACCGTAAACTACAAAGGAGACTTTCATGTTATTTAGCGGAAATATATTCCTACTCTATTTGTCTGGGCACCTCTTTCCTTTCTCTCTCTGCATATATCTGTCTATCTATCTATCTATCTATCTATCTATCTATCTATCTATCTTTACATCTATCTATCTGATAATCAAAAGGATAGCTAATGCAGGAAATAATGGGCATGTGTGAATCTCAAAGCTCTTCAGTCATTAAAGACAAGCCATATTGCCTCCCTGACACCAAAAAGACAGCTGGAATGATTGGTAACCAGATTACTACCAAATATCTGTCAATCAAACAACAAACATCTACAATACCATTTAAACTCATATTATTTTTTGCGATGACTTTTTTTGTAGACGGACAGCGGCATTTTACTGATGAAATTATTGAAAAAAAATAATATATACGAGCTGCTTCAGTTTCAAAGAGTTATTTCAAATTGGCGATGTAATATTAAATATTGAACACCAGCAACGTTTTCATGACCAGCTCACCATTGAATATCTTCGCGGAAAACATCAATAAAAATATTAATGAAAATTATAACGTGTTTTCTTCTTCCAATACCAAAGTCTTAGTGGTTTGAAGCAAAGTTAACGACATTTTGCCTACATGAATTTTCGTTCTGAAAAAATGAGAATTACAAACGCTTCTTATCATCACTGTGTTCGAGCACACTTGGCTATGAAGGTAAATATGTTTTACTCTTCTTTTGTTCATTCTTTCTGTGTTCAAAGCGGATTCCCTCGCCAGCCATGTAAATAGAATTCTCAACATTCCCTCTGCCGAGACCCTTCCCTGGCTAACGTTTGCATCAGTGATTGTGCATGTCACACGTTCTTCTCTGCATGACTGACGCCACACAGACAAAACGCTTTTGCATTGCTTTGAGCTCCACAATAAAAAAAAGTTTGTGGATGCATGAATGAACACCTTCTCATAACCGGAGTGTCATTGCATAAGTTGTTGTTTTTTCCAGCAACAAACTACCCTTGCCATCCTAAGCTTGGAACCCCATAATAAATAGTCTTGTATAACAGATTCGCATCACTCACGTTTTCTGCATTTTTTCTTACTTATCGACTTTTACAGTTTCTCCATGATCGTAAATTTACATCGCCTAAACGTTCTGCATTCCTGACAACGTGACAACTCGAGACGTGCTGCTATAAAGATTACTTGAAGACTTAAGGCTGACAAGCAATCCATCGTGCGGCATAACTCAAAACCGGAACAGTTCTAATCTTTCCTGCATACACCTACACTTACATCACACAATCCTCAGCAACTCTTATCGTCCTTGCTTACACGAACACTGACATCACGAGCAAATTTTTCTGCCTTTACAAAGTGAGATTTAAAGTGAATAAAACTGCAACACGAGCAGGTCTTTTCTCCCGCATGACACGTACTTTTCCCTCTCTCTGCCTCTCCTTCCCTGCATGGCCAACACACCCGCGGCTCCATCACCGAAGTGCCTCCGCGGTACACACAACTGTTTCTTTCCCTCCGAACGCTTATCTGTCCTACAAGTTAGCGCGGGTGCGGAAACTTTCTCGCGCCAAAAAACGTTTCAATCTCCAAACTTTTATATTACTGTTCCCAACACCTCCACGTCAATAAACATTCTCTCTCTCTCTCTCTCTCTCGCACGCAAAAGTTTCTGCACCTGTACCTTTCTATTTGACACTAACTTTAAGCAGGTCCTTTGAGCCTGTTTGTGTGTGTGTGTGTGTGTGGGGTTACCAGGTGGGTCAGGTGTTGCTTTGTGACCGCTTAATTACGATAGCTGGGTCTCTCTCTCTCTCTCTCTCTCTCTCTCTCCAACGATGTTCTTTGTCATGTTCCTATATTCGCCCTTTTATCACTTCTGCTTTCTTCCTTCCCAGCTGTCTTTTCTTTGCTATTTCTTTTACTGTTTCTTTATCTTTTATCTTATTTTTCTTTTCTTTTTCGTCCGTCATTTATCCCTACATATTCTCATTATCTCGTGTTTTATTTTAGTCTCTTCTTTCTTCTTCTCTCTCTCTCTCAGGTTTACGATTCTGAGACTCATTTCATTTTCTTTTCATACTTTTCCTCCTTCTCCTCCTCCTCCTCCTCCTCCTTCTCCTCCTCCTTCAGCAAACCTTATTCTCCAAATTCTGAATCACCTTGAAAAAAAGTATTGGAAGAAACTAACCCGACAATAAAATTATATGGGAGAGAGAGAGAGAGAGAGAGAGAGAGAGAGAGAGAGAGAGAGAGAGAGAGAGAGAGAGAGAGAGAGAGAGAGAGAGAGAGAGAGAGAGAGAGAGAGAGAGAGAGA
>NW_026111967.1:122500-273492 GCF_024679095.1 Eriocheir sinensis
TTGTATGTTTGGCCTGCTGTAGTTAGCCTCGGTTGAAGTAGTTGTATTGTACCTGTTATTTACGTCTATTCTCGCCATGTTGGAGTTCGGGGAAGGTTAGGCGTAAGATAAGACAGGCTCAGACGTATTGGCAGACAGGCACACAGTTAGACAGATTGAGACAAAGATGGTCAGACAGAGAAATAGTTACATACATGGATACATATGCTTGCAGGCTTTTTTTGTTTCTTTTTCTTCACTTGAGCTGCCACCTATATTGTGAACACATTAGACGCATACACTGACAGAAAGAAAGATGAACACACACACACACACACACACACACACACACACACACACACACACACACACACACACACACACACACTCGTCGTCCCAGCTTATACATCATACATACATACATAGCCTACGGGGTTTTCTGTGTCAATGTAGCGTCTCTTGATTAGTTTGACGTAACTCTACCTGATGGAGAGTCTCATTAGGAGAATACATCAGAACATATCCGCCTCCGGGACACAGGTACGAAATTATATAGCAGCAATATAATTTACGGGCACACACACACACACACACACACACACACACACACACACACACACACAACGCCATACCTGAATCTACACACCTTCGCAAGTCTTAATCTACACATTATACCCACACGTCTGTCTGTTTGTCTGTGTCTGTCTGTCTATCCGTGTCTGTCTGTCTGTCTGTCTGCTCTCGCTCACCTGCGCCTACGAGTTACCTGCCACACACCTGCCTCCACACATTCCAACACACACACACACACACACACACACACACACACACACACACACACACACACACACACAGGGAGGAGAGCCTGTTGTGGGCATTGTTTAAAACGGGGAGAAGGGATGAAGGGGAAGGGGGGAAGGTTTGCTTTTAATCTACCTTCTCTTACCTTGAAAAACACACACACACACACATACACACATACACACAAGGAGGAGAGCCTGTTGTGGGCATTGTTTAAAACGTGGGGGAGGTATGAAGGGGAAGGGGGGGAAGGTTTGTTTTTAATCTACCTTCTCTCACCGTCATAAAAAAGAAGAAAAAAAGCTATTCCGCCCACACACCTGCGCAGTATTATTAACACCAAGAATTCCTACGACCACCTCCGCCACCAACAATACTTTCCACCACCACCATCACCACCACCAATACACCCCCCCCCTCCCACCACCAATACTTCCCACCACCACCACCGATACTTCCCCCCACCCCAACCAATACCCCTCCTCCCCCACCACCACGAAGGAGATACACCAGATGAAGGGTTGATCAGAGGATGATTTACTTGGCGAAACAAATGATCGGTTTGGCTCCAGTTCGAACCCTCAAGGCTGGCTTATCCTCGTCCTCCTCCTCGTCCTCCTCCTCGTCTCCTCCTGCTTCTCGTCCTCCTTTTAATTAGTTCTTCACCTTCCTCCTCCTCCTCCTCCTCCTCCTCCAGCTTGTTCTTCTTCTCCTTTACCTTCTCCTCCTACTGTTACTTATCCTTCCTTCATTTTTTTTCCTTCGCTTATTTCTCCTCCCCCTCCTCCTTCTCCTCTTCTTCCTCCTCCTCCTCCAACTCCTTCTCCTTTACCCTCTCCTCCTACTGTTACTTATCCTTCCTCCATTCTTTATTTTCCATCGCTTATTTCCCCTCCCTTTCCTCCTTCTCCTCTTCCTCCTCCTCCTCCTCCTCCTCCTTTCTCTGCCAACAGCCTCCGGACAGACCCACAGTGCCAACGGGAACTCCTTCATAACACCATTTCCTTCTCCTCCTCCTCCTCCTCCTGCTCCCTCCACGTCAGCCTCCTTTGTGTTCTACTCATCCAACTGACGTGGCCGAGCCTCCTTCTCCTCCTCCTCCACTGAGATGTCACTATGGAGTATTAGCACAGCCACTTGTCCCATACAAAGACAATGAGAGTCCATTTGGGCGGGAAAATGAAGGTTTGGGCGTATGATGAGAGAATGGGCTAGAGGACGCGAGTGTGGGCTGCAGGATGATAGTTTGGGTTGGAAAAATAGAACTTCCGATACAAGAAAGGTCATATTCTTAAACCTTCCCGGCCCCAAACACACATTATCGACTAGGCTTTCGTATAGGAGTCTAGGGCATTTCCAGGGGTGGTTTTATAACCCTACTGGTAGTTTGACCCTTTCTTCTGTACCATGAACCTCAAACCACACTCTTCAGAACCCGATTGGTCTCATTTTCGGCCTTTGGAAATAGTCGATGTGAGGGGTAGAAGCGTCTGACAATATCGACTTAAGACTTATAAAGGTTTGGGGTCGATGATAGGAATTTGGGCTGGATATTAGGTGGCTGACCTGGACGTCGGTGAAATCTGAGGTTTTCGTCCGGAAAGTTTTTACAGTGATGAGGAGGGATGAAGCAGTGAGGCGTGGGTGTGTTCATCGTGGGTAAGTACCACGTGTACGTCCGCCCGCCTGCCTGCCTGTGTGATTAGGGAAAACGAAGTTGGCTGATGTGGTGTGTGTGTGTGTGTGTGTGTGTGTGTGTGTTCAGTGTGGGTGCTTTCATAACATCTAAGTACTACTCACTTTATTTTATTTTTTTATACGCAAATAAAATTACAGTATATTATCTTTTTTGCGTCTCCGTGGTGCAGTGGTTAACATGCCTAACTATGAATCTGCGGGCTTGGGTTCGAATCCTGGCCTGGCAGTCAGCGCGCAGCCACACAACTGTTCTTCTTTCTACTCGGGATGGTCGATAAATAGGTACCTGGAGACACCTGGGGAAGGTAAACTGTGGTAACCCTGATGCTGCACTGGCCCTGTGTCCCGGGGTGATGAGCTGTCACCCACCACAGGTTCAAGGACCACTGGCACGGAGATGAGCACCGTGGCCACGCAGCTAATAGCGTAAGCCATGTAAACATTTACTTTACTTAAGACATGAATAACAACACTCCTCGGTTATATAAAGGACCAGAAGCGATGAATAATATAATGATTTCAGTTCTAATAAATGTAGTGTGACTCCTTATTCCCTCTGCCACCTCTTATTAAGTATATGAAGCAAGTCATGATCAGTAATTAATCCTTACTTCTTATTATGGTAGTCAGAATGCTGTATTACATTAAATTCGACTCATTCCAGAATGTATAGAAATTTTTCTCATCTTACTTGAAGATTAAAATAAACAGTTGCCCCCCACCCCCCTCTGTGTAGCCACTGGGCAATGACAGTCTTGGAGAAAGAGATTCAATGAGGCTTGAAAACTAGCTCCATCGACTCGAAACTTTTCATACGCCTAGAAAACTTTAATACGCCCTGTGAGCATGGGTGAAGACATTGGCCTTGAACACACACACACACACACACACACACACACACACACACACACACACACGTGGGTAGCTTCAAGGCGTGTCATTGGTTGAAATTCAGGAAACATAAATATTCCACAAATCTAGAATCTGGCCGCCTAACCCTATCGTGCTGTGGCTCTGCTTGGGGGGGGAAGGGGGGGGGGGAGGAGAAGGGCACTAAAATATAACCTCCTCCTCCTCCTCCTCCTCTCCCAAATTATGTAAACATCCATTAAACTTATTACATTTCCTTCACAATTGCTTCCGCCTTCACCACCACAGCTACTTCTATTTCCTCTCCTCCTCCTCCTCCCCCTCCTCCTTCATTTTCTCAGTAATGTTGACTTTCCATTACGCTTAGTACGTTTCAACCATTTCCTCTGCCGCCACAACCACCAAACACCGCCTTTCTAACCTCAACATCTGCTACATTATATAAGTTGATACATTTTTCTCGTCGCTAAAGACCTGCATCATTATGTTCGTTCTTTTTCCATTATTACCTTGACTACACACCGCTCCCAGCCGTGTCATTCCCCCACTAATATCTACGCACTATACGTTAATATATTTGTTTTTAGGAGCAGTAAGTAGCGAGCTTTTTTTCATTATCGTTTTCTTTTTTATGCCCTTGAACTGTCTCCATTGCTGTAAAAAAACAAACATATTCTTCACTACCATCATCACTATATCAATCCTTACATTTCGATATCATGAACACTTCCATTTCCATACGTTTCATCATTCCCAGCATCCACGTAAACTGCTATATATGCTTACTCTGTTTTATCTCTGGGTCTGTATCAGTGTTATCATCATCGTCATCATCATCCTCATACTTATCCCTATACGTTCCACTAACATCATAATTACCACTACTACCCATGTCACTATCTCAAAATTATACCTATCTATTTATCTATCTATTTTAACTATGTATTTTACTTGTCTATTTACCTATATTTATCTTCATTTCTAGCTATCTTCTCTTCATCATTCCTATCAATTTATCTACCTGCTTTATCTATCTGTTTTACTTTTCTATGTACCTATCTATTTCAACTCATTCCATCATATCTATCTATTTCTTTATTTTACCTTTCCATTTACTTATATACTTACCCATCTTTCTATCTCTATCTATTCATATTCTAAATAACATCAACATCACCCTCATCACCGCATCCCTATCACGTGTTGCCCCATTACCAACACTATACAGACCTAACCAACAAACTTATTCCTCCATGCCTGTAATAATTATAAGCCATTAAACATCCAAAACTCGCGACGACACGCCAACTCTTGATTACACTCGCGAAACCCTTGACACAACTTCCTGAGTGTGAGTGTGTGTGTGTGTGTGTGTGTGTGTGTTCTCATTTCCCACCCCCAGGACGACTAATAACAAGCCCTCCGTGTGGTTCCTCTTAATGATAAACGTTCACTAGTTATTAATGCTTCCTTGTCATCTATGTTTTATGTCAGTGTCACTCCCTCTCTCGATCTATTTATCTCTTCATTTCTTCATTATTTTCACGTTCCATGCTCCTCACGGCACCCACCACCCTCACATCAGCCTCATAACACCACCCTCACTACACCCTCAAAACACCACCCTCACATCAGCCTCACAACACCACCCTCAGCACAATCCTCATGACACCACCCTCACGACACCCTCACAGCACAATCCTCACAACACCACCCTGACGACACCTTCACAAAACCAGCCAGCATCCCAGCCATAGCATCGAGGCAGAAACAGCATCATTAATATTATTCTCCCACGCCACCAATGGACTACGGCTGACCACTAGTACCCAAGACAACCTTTCGTCAATATACGCTGCAAAATACATAAATATACCGACGAGGAAATAAAACTGAGAAACTTATCTGCTTACCCTCCAAAAACAGATGAAGTAAAAAAAATATAAAAAGCTAACTGGTTTCATGATTATTGCGTGTGTGTGTGTGTGTGTGGGTGTGTGTGTTACAGCAAAGGAAGAAGCTCAAGGACAAAAAACAAAAAAAATCATGAACAGAACAATCCCCGCAAAAGAAAACGGGATGAGTGGCCACAGGAGGTCAATTGTGCTCGTCAGTGTGTGTGAACGCGTAGTAACAACACAGATAAGGCCACGAAGAACTCAACACCCGGGCACAGCTTACAGTCCTGCGGAATCCCTGACGTGGACTAACGAGGAAGTGATCTGTCGCTGGGCCGCCGCTGTACCCTCCAGCCACGCCCTGCACTGTCATAACAAGCAATAAATATCCAAAATATACAAGGAGCATCTTTTTTTAACTCATCCCATAAACTTAATAAGAATGCGGCGAAATTACAAAACATTCACCAAGGTAAAGACAGGTGAAGCTAACTCGTTGCCTTTGAAAACGCCGCGCCAGTAAAAAGCGGATCTAATCAATCATCTTTAATAGAGTTTGCATACGTAATGTGGCTAGACTTCCTCCAATCTTGATCTAAGTCGCTGATCCTAAGAAAGACCTGTAATGAACTAGATCCTTCATTGCATTTATTCTTTGTAGCCAGTGTTTATTTGTCCTCACATCAACGTTTCTCAGTTAACCCGAAAGACGGCGGGAATATATTAGCCTCCACACAAAGTCCTTACCTGTGAACTGTTTAATATTCACCCAAGACATTGCATTTCTGTTTCTCTCCTTTGTGTGTGAGGGAACTCCGTATATTATCATCTTATATTTTCCTCATTCATTTATTCATCCATTGTCTTTTTTCTCAATGTATGTATGCATTTAGGAAGGTAAGTAAATAGGTATGTAGGTAGGTACGTAGGTATGTTCTCTCTCTTTCTCTTTTCCTACACTTCATCACACATCTATAAAAGTACAATGAACAAAACGGTAAAAATCGGAGACACAGGAAATTAGCACAACCGCAAACACCACCACCACCACCACCACAAGCATCACCTCCACTTGCCCCTCCATTACTTATATTATTAACAAACGTGACTCTGATCAACCACACACTCGCAATAAATTAATAACGAAGCAGTAAATAAAGGAACATCATATTAAAGTAATTACCGTTATGATAATCACCTCACCACTACCACCCCCACATCATATCCCCTTCATAACCTTTACAGTCACTACCACTATCATTTTCATCACCATCATCACCATCACCACCATAATTAGACTTTGCATGTTAATTAAGGTTAGTCAGTGAGGAGTAATTTAGAAATATTTATTAATCAGGCATCTACCTTTGTGTGTATATGTTCACCTGTCTACACACACACACACACACACACACACACATACACACACACACACACACACACAAAGACAAAGGCAATCAACCCAGCAATCATTCTTGTTTGTAAATAATTAAAGTTTATTATTTGCTCCTTTGTTTGTTTCTCTGTTTGGTTTCATTACGAGTTTGGGGTTGAAACGCTCGGTCGGTGGCCTCGATGTACCCACCACCACCACCACCACCACCACCAACAACAACAACAACAACAACAACAACAACAACAACAATCAGCCTTATCCTCACTCGGTGGCCTCCTGCTAAAATAAGGATTGCAAGATTTTATTAAGCCGCATGTATGTTTGTATGTGTGTGTTTGTGTGTGTGTGTGTGTGTGTGTGTGTGTGTGTGTGTGTGTGTGTGAGTAATGAAAAAGTGCCGCAGTGAGTAAGTCAACGAAATGAAGGAAGGGGAAAGGGAGTATTGAAGGTACGAGGGAATAAAAAAAAAGAAAACTGAATGAGAAGAAAAAAGAGAGGGAGAAAGGAAGACAGACAGATGCAAAGATTAATACATTGATTGATTGATTGATTGATTGATTGACCCATGAAAAAAAACCAATGAGTAAGCAGAGATCGCACAAAAGAAAAGAAACACTGAAAACATAAAAATAATAAAATGAAGAACGAAAGAATGGAAGGAAGGCAAAAAGGAAGAAAGGAAAAAGGAAAAGAAAAAAAGGCCAAAAACTATGTGGCGTAAAGGAAACATATAGAACTGAAGAAAAGGAAAATGTGCAGCAAAAAAGGAAAACAAGAAAGAAAACGAAAACAATCATGAAAGAAAAATATTGGCAAAGAAAAGGAAGGATGAAAGGAACAAAGGAATGGAAGATGAATTTACAAGGATTACAGACTGCCTTCGTGACTGGCGAGGGGATTTGAGAGAGAGAGAGAGAGAGAGAGAGAGAGAGAGAGAGAGAGAGAGAGAGAGAGAGAGAGAGAGAGAGAGAGAGAGAGAGAGAGAGAGAGAGAGAGAGAGAGAGAGAGAGAGAGAGAGAGAGAGAGAGAGAGAGAAGAGAAAACGATAGACAAGAAGGCAGAATAATGTGTCGTATCCTCCTCCTCCTCCTCCTCCTTCCTTCCGTAATGTGAGTTTAATTGTTTGATTCGAAGCTTCTTAGCCATGACATCTAAGAGAGAAAAAACTGAAAGGTCAAACATGGACTGCATTTAATAGGAAGAGGAGGAGGAGGAGGAGGAGGAGGAGGAAACTGGGAAGGAAAAGGACAGACGCAAAGGACGAGACGGAAAGGAAAAAAAAGGCAAAACAGAATTGAAAATGAGAGAGAGAGAGAGAGAGAGAGAGAGAGAGAGAGAGAGAGAGAGAGAGAGAGAGAGAGAGAGAGAGAGAGAGAGAGAGAGAGAGAGAGAGAGAGAGAGAGAGAGAGAGAGAGAGAGAGAGAGAGAGAGAGAGAGAGAGAGAGAGAGAGAGAGAGAGAGAGAGAGAGAGAGAGAGAGAGAGAGAGAGAGAGAGAGAGAGAGAGAGAGAGAGAGAGAGAGAGAGAGAGAGAGAGAGAGAGAGAGAGAGAGAGAGAGAATGAGGGAGGCAGGGAGGGAGGGGGATGAAGACAAGTCCACGACGGGTGTCCAATACTTCCCGAGCTAACGTGTGTTTTATCTAGGCAGTCCAGCTGTGACCAAACCAGACCAACGCCTCCCTCCCTCACTCCCTTCCTTCCTTCATTCATTCATTAATTCAGTCAGTCAGTCAGTCATTCCTCCTCCCTTCCATCCTTGTTCCCTTCTTTTCTTCCTCCCTTTTTTTTCTTTCCTTCTTTCCATTTTATTTATTTATTTTTCCTTCTTTCCTTCCTTCCTTCTTTCTTTTCTTTCTCCCTTCCATCCCTCTTTCCCTCTTTAATCCCTTCCTTTCTTTCCTCCTTCCTACCTTTCTTTTTTTTTCTTTCTTTCTTCCTTCCTCCCTTCCATCTCTTCCCTTCTTTCCTACCTTCCTTCCTACCTTCCTTCCTCCCTTCCTTCCTTCCTCCCTTCCCTTCACCGACCAGCTAATCACACACACCATGAGCAAAGACTGGGTCGATGTGGGTGTGGAGATAGGAAGAAGACGAAAGAGAAGAAATGCAGGAGAAAGGAAAAAAAGGCAGAATGTGAGAAAAGGAAGAGCTACTTAAGTTGTGAGTGAACTGCTGGACGAGAAGAAGAAAAGAGGAAAAGTAGGAGAGAGACAACAAGAAGAGGAAGAGGAACTGGGAGATAGGGGAAAGAAAAAAAAGGAGGGGGAAGAGAAGAAGAAAAGTAGATGAAAGAAAAGGAGAGATAGCAGGGAGAGAAGATGCAAGAAGAGGAAAGGAAGAGAGAGAATGTAGTGAAAAGAAGATGATGATGATGATGATGATGATGATGATGAACAAAGAAGTAGAAAAAGAAGAACAAATATAAGAAAAAGAAGAGCAAGAAGAACAAGAACATGAACAAGATAAACAACAACAACAACATGAAAAAGAAGAAAACGAAGACAAGACAGAAGGCAATGATGATGATAAAAGTATGAAGACAGGAAGAAGAAAAGGCTAAGTAGGAGGAAGAAAACAAGAAGCAAAAGTGTGTGTGTTGCTACTGGGCGAGAATAAAAAAAATATATATACGTAGTGTAATTCAGGTGTTGAGGAGGTTAATCAATTTCACGTGGAATGGTGTTTCAGGTGTGTTGTGTCGAGGTGTTTAAGTGTTGTGTGCTGTTTGTTGTGTGTGTTGCTGGAACGGGAAATTATATAAAGTGGTGGTGTTTCAGTTCTTAAATAATACTGCAGTGGTGGTGGTGGTGGTGGAAGTAGTAATGGTGTGTGTGTGTGGGGGGGGGGGGGGGGGGAGAGTAGTAGTAGTGGTGGTGGTGGTGGTGGTGATTATGGTAATGGTGGTGGTGGTATTGGTGGTGGTGGTGGAGACGGCTCAAACTTATAATTCTTATCATCAACCGCAGCCATAGAACATCAACAACAACAACGACAACAACAACAACAGCCAGTAATCCTCCAATCAAAATCTGCATCGCATTACCACACCCAAAAAAAAAAAAAAAAAAAAAACGTAAGCCAGGCATCAGATTTATATAAAAAAAATTAAGCAAAAAAAATATAATGCCTAGTTTTGTTCTCTCTCTCTCTCTCTCTCTCTCTCTCTCTCCTTTCCCACCCTTCCTCTGATTTCCAATGCATGATGTGGATGGAGGAAAGAAAAAATAAGTAAAAAATATAAACAATTCATCAAACACACGACAGGACGACAGGAGGAAGAAAAAGAAGAAGAAGAGGAAGAGGAGAGAAACAAAGTGGAAGAAGAAGAAGAAGAAGAAGAAGAAGAAGAAGACGAAGAAGAAGAAGAGGAAGAAGAAAAAGATGAAGAAGAAGAAAAAGAAGAAGAAGAAGATGATTGATAGAACAACGTTGTTTTATATGAAGAAGAAAAGAAGAGGAGGAAGAAGAATTGGAAAAATGAGAAGAAAAAAAAAGAAAAGGAAGAGGAAAAGAAGAAGAACAAAAAAAGAACAAGAAGAAAATGAAGAAAAGAAGAAAATTAAGAAAAATGACGATAAAAATATAAAGACAAGAAGAAGAAGAGAAGCAGAAGGAAAAAAAGAACAAACAAAATGAGAGAGAGGGATGAGCTATGTAGGCCAACCTTGCCAACGCATAACTTGGGGACGGATAGAGGATGGATGGATAGGAGAGTGAGGGAGAGGGAGAGAGGGAGGGAGGGAAGGAGACAGGGGGAAGAAAAGAGGGAGGAGAAGGGAAGAGGAGGAGGAGGAAGGAAAGGTCGTGCATGATGTAAGGACAGCAGGATGATTGATTACCAGAGGCTGAAATCACACACGGATGGAGGAAGATAAATGTGAACAATGGAAAATAAATGAAGAGAAAGAAACACGATATAAGAGTTGAATGAAGGCTGGGAAAGGAAAGGAAAGGAAGGAAGATGAAGGAAAGAAGATAGATATAGATAGATAGAGAGATAGATAGAGAGAGAGAGAGAGAGAGAGAGAGAGAGAGAGAGAGAGAGAGAGAGAGAGAGAGAGAGAGAGAGAGAGAGAGAGAGAGAGAGAGAGAGAGAGAGAGAGAGAGAGAGAGAGAGAGAGAGAGAGAGGAAGTATAAGGGAACTGGAGAGAAGAATAAGAGAAGGGAATGTGAAGAAAAGGAAGAGGAAGAGAAGGAAGGAATATAATGGGAAAAGGTAAAGAAATAAACGTATGTGAAAAAGAAAGATTAAGGAAAGGAGGGAGAATGAAAGAGGAAAGGAAGAGAAAGGAAAAGTAGGAATGTAATGGGAAAGGAAAAATGAATAAGCGTGTGTGAAAAGGGAAGGAGTGTGAGAGAAAAGAAAAGGAAAAGAGAGGAAGGAGTGAGAAGAGAAAGAGGGAAGAGGAAGGAAAAGACGAGAGTATTGAGTTATGAAAATCCTATCAAGTAATGAGAGATGAGCAAAAGGAAGAGAAGGAAAAGGAAAGAGTGAGAACAGAAAACGAAAGAGAGAAATGAGAAAGACCAGAGAGCACTGAGTTTAAAATCCTATCAAGTGTGAGGGGGGGAAGAAAACCATAAGACGAAGATGAGAGAGACGGTGGAGAAACACAATTGAAGAAAGAGTGCGTGATGGGAAGAAAAGATTATGGAGGGGAAAGCATGAAATGGAAGAGAAGGAAAGAGGGAGGGAGGCAAAATGCATGAGATGATGAATGGATGACGGGGAAGGAGAAAACCAGGGAGATGAATGCACATGAAAAATTGAGGAGTGGAGAAAAATGCGTGGAATGAAGAACTCGGGGAAGGAAGAAATTGATGAGCGAGGGACAAATGCATGGAATGGGAAAATTAAATAAAGTGAATGATAAAAGACAGCAAGGAAAAAGGGTATGAAACACGCACACCCTTCCAGACAGACACACAGACTCAGACATAGATAGAAACACACACACACACACACACACACACACACACACAACACACACACACACACACACACACACATACACACACACACACACACACACAGACACTCATTGGTTGGGTCTCAGCGAATCATAAGTGAAGTACGAGGAAAAGTCAATCCATTTTTGTGATTGGCTGATGGCTGAGTGTGTGTGTGTGTGGGGGGGGGGGAAGGGAAACAACAAAGGTCAACACCCCCTTTTAACACCCCTTTCTCTCTCTCTCTCTCTCTTTCACGTTATTTCACATACACACACACACACACACACACACACACACACACACACACACACACACACACAGGTAAAAGGTGAAACAGATGACTAATTAATCCGTCCCTTCATATCCACAAGGAAAAGAAACATTCAGAGCTCAAAAACATCTGGAATAGAACTCTCTCTCTCTCTCACACACACACACACACACACACACACACACACATACACACACACACACATGACTGCACAATCAGGACGCATACACACACGTACACAACCTTAAAGGAAACTGATTACCCACGTTCTGATGCATTCCATTGCGTGTGTGTGTGTGTGTGTGTGTGTGTGTGTGTGTGTGTGTGTGTGTGTGTGTGTGTGTGTGTGTGTGTGTGTGTTTGTGTGTGTGTGTGTGTGTGTGTGTGTGTGTGTGTGTGTGTGAGGCTGCGGGGTTGGGTGGTTGAAGGAGGACGGGGCAGAAGGGGTGAAGCTGCGGGGTTTTGGTGGGGGGCGGGGGGGGGGGGCTGTGAGGGCGAGGCGAGGTGAGGTGATGCGAGGTGGTGTGAGGTGAGCCAGCATGACGGTCAATCTATTATCATTATCTCAGAATAGCCCGGGTTCATACACCTCCTTGCGGCAACCCATCTCCTCCTCCTCCTCCTCTTATTCCTTCTCTTCCTCACTTCCTCCTCCACCTTTTTCTCATTCTTGTCCTCCTCTTGCTTCTCCTACTCTTCGTCTTCTTTGCCTTTATCCGACTGGCATTCTCGTTCTCACTGTGCTCCTTCTATTAATTACTCTTATTCCTCCTCTTTCTTCTTTCCTCCTCCTCCTCGTATACCTGCAAATACTACTACTACTTCTACTACTGCTACTATTACTACTACCTCAACTACAACTATTACTACTACTACTACCACTTTCCACTGTTAATACTACTAATAAAAAATAATATCAATAATAATAATAACACGTAACACTTCGGCCACTCTCAGACCTTAACATCCTCCTCCTCCTCCTCCTCCTCCTCCTCTTCTTCCACCTCGCGACTGTACACTTTTTACCACCACCCGTTGATAACCCCCCCCCCCCCACACACACAGCTACCTCCCTCCTCCTCCCCCCTTCCCCACATTAAGTCATTGGAAGGCATTACAGACTAGCGTAAGCAAAAGGGGAGGAGGAGGAAGGGGGGATAAGTGATAAGTCGCTATTACCAGCCTGCAAAGTGGTGCTCTCAGTGATTGCGTGTCTCGAATTCCAGAAACAAGACACCCAGTAAGCCCGAAGCCCTTCCCTGCCCCCCCCACTACCCCCTAGTCCCTAAAGCCTACTCCAGCCCACTCCGACCCAGCCCAGCCCAACGCAGTCCTTCCATCAACTTACTATACTCGTTTTCTGTCTCCCATCCTTCTCTTTTTGATTTTCTTTCCCGTCATGCAAATTTTCTCTCCCCTTCCTTTCTCCCACCCCAGCCCTGCCCACCCCAGCCCAGTTCTTCTATCCCTTTTCCTTTAGCCGTATTTCTCTCCCATCATTTTCTTTCCTTCCATTTTCTTTCCTGTCATGAAAATTTTCTATCCCCTTCCTTTTTCCCTTCTTCTTCCGTTCATCTATCTCTTTTTCTTCCATTTTCTTTCCCTCATGTAAGTCTCCCATCCATTCCTTTTTCCTCTCTTCTTGTGCCTATCTTTCTCTTTTCTTCCATTTTCTTTCTCATGTAAATCTTCTATCCCCTTCCTTTTTCCTCTCTTCTTACGCCTATCTTTCTCTTTTCTTCCATTTTCCTTCTCATGTAAGTCTTCTATCCCCTTCCTTTTTCCTCTCTTCTTACGCCTATCTTTCTCTTTTCTTCCATTTTCTTTCCTGTCATGCAAATCTTCTATCCCTTCCTTTCCCTTTCTTTTCCCTGTTTTCTGTTTCCCATCCTTCTCTTTTACTTCCATTTCCTTTCCCGTCATTAAGCACTTCCAGCCCCTTCCTTTTTCCCTTCCTCTTCCGCCCATCTATTTATTTTTCTCCCATTATCTTTCAATTCACTTAGCCCTTTGTATCCTTTCCCTTTCTCTCCCTTTTTTGCGCTTCTTTTTCCCGTCAAGCAAATTTATTATCCCTCTCCCTTCTTTCCCTTCCTTTCTTCCGCCCATCTTTTTCTCTTCTGTTTTCTTTTCCCGTCATGCAACTTTCTATTCCCTTCCTTTTCCTCGTTTTTCTGTCTCCCATCTTTCCCTTTTTCTTCCATTTTCTTTCCCGTCACGCAGCTCTTGTAACCTCTTCCATTCCCTCCCTTCTTCTTTCCCCCGTCTTTCTCTTTTCTTCTATCTATTTTCTTTCCCCGTCACGTTCCGCCTCTTGTGTACACTCTAGTTCATTATCTCTCTTCCTCTCCTTCCGTTGGTATTTCCGTTTCCTCTTTTATTTTTAAGTTTCATGAGTCTTTCTTTTGGTTTATGCGGGTGTGAGTTCATGACCCTTCTTTTTCTCGTCTCATGTTGTTGTTTTTTTGTCTGGATTTCCGCTGGACTTATTTTTTCAACATTCCTTTTTGTATTGAATCTAAACACATGACCTTTACCTCTCTTTTTTTTTTCTTTTTTATTCGTATACTTTTTTGTTTTTTTTTCGTCCCTTTATCCTCTTCTATCCCTTTTTTATTCAAGTTTTATCAGTCTTTCTTTATCTTTTTTTCGTCTCATGTTTGTTGTTTTGGATTTCCGCTGCACTTATTTTTTCAACATTCCTTTTTGTAATGAATCTAAATACTTGACCTTTAACTCTTTTTTCCTTTTTTTTCGTATACCTCTTCTTCTTTTTCTGTTTTTTTTTTTGTTGTTGTTGTTTTGTTTCTTCCCTTTTTCCTCTCTTTTTCCTCTTTTATTTCAGTTTCATCAATCTTTCTTTTGGTTTATGGAGGTGTGAATCCATGACCCTGACTCGTTTTTTTTTTTTTTTCTTGTCTCATGTTTTTTTTGTTTGGATTTCCGGTGCACTTATTTTTTCAACATTCCTTTTTATAATGAATCTAAATACTTGACCTTTACCTATTTTCCTTTTTTGTACCTCTTCCTCTTCTTTTTCTCTTTCTTTTTTTTTTTTTGTTGTGACGTCCCTTTATCCTCTCTTATTCCTCTTTTATTTTCTAAGTTCCATCAGTCTTTCTTTTGGTTTACGTGGATTTAGGTACATGACCCGGACTCGTTCGTTTCCTTTTTTATTATCTTTTTCGCGTTTCATGTTTTGTCGTTCGGATTTCCGCTGCACTTTTTTTTTTCGCCACTCCTTTTATAATGAAGGTAAATACTTGACCTTTAACTTATTTTTTGTAACTCTTCCTCTTCTGTTTTCTTCTATTTTGTGGGTTTTATTTATTCCGTCTCTTTATCCCTCATTTATCCTCCGCCAATCCCATTCATTGCATTCCGTCTCATTAAATTTCCTAACCTTTCCTTTTTCCATTTCTTTTTTTCCCGCATCTCTTCACCTCTCAGTCCTTGTGTCTCTTGTCTTACTCCGCATCCCATCCTTCAATCCTTCAATCCCCTCCCAATCCTCCATTCCTTTCGTCTCCTGTAAACCCCAGTTCAGCCTTCCGTCCAATCTCCCTTTGTGCTCTTTCTTCATCTTCCTTTCCGTCTTATTCTCCCTTTTCCTTTTCACCCTTCCATCTTTTCTTACATCAAAATCCCTCCCTTATTCCCTCCTCCCTAACTCCCTCCCTCAAACCTCCCTATATTTACTGAGTTATCTTACAATTTTCTCCCCTCTCCCCCTCATCCTCTCCCTTCCCAAGCCTTTACACCCCCATAATTCGACTGAGAGTTAGGACATAGGGAGTAAGGGGGAAAGAAGTAGCATGATTCGTGTAATTTCAAAGCCATCTAAGGTCTCTCTCACCTGTGTTCAGTTTTTTTAATACGGTTTTTAAAGAGCTGCACTTGGGGGCGGGTCGATGCATGTGGTGGTGGTGGTGGGGGGGTGGGGGTAATGGTGGTGGTAATGGTGATAGTGGGTGGTTATGGGTGTGCCAGGGGGGTGGTTATCGCCGATGTAATGGTGGGTGTTCGCAGGCGGAGGTGACGGGTGTAATAATCGCTGTGGTGGTGGTGGTGATAGTGGTGGTGGTGGGGGGGGGGGATGCGAAGGGAGAGAAGGAGGAGGAAGAGGAGGAGGAGAAAAACGACGAAGAGGAAGCAAACGAGAACGAGAACGAGTGGGACAAAGACTGAAGATGAGAACGGAAAATAAAATGGAGGAGGAGCAGGAGGAAGAAGGGGAGGAAGAGGACGAAGAGGAGGGAGAGGAGAACGACAACGAGGACGAAAAGATTTAGGAGAAGAATGGAAGAATGGAAAATGAGGAGGAGGAAAAAAGGAGGAGAAAAAGAGGAGGAAAAATGGAGGAGAAAAAGAGGAGGAAAGAAGGAGAAAAAGAGGAGGAGGAGGAGAACTAAGAGGCACCACCAGAACGAGGAGAAGAAGACAGAGAAGGAAAATGGAAAAAGAAATTGAGTGGGAGGATGAGGAGGAAAGGAGGAGAAAAAGAGGAGGAGAAAAAGAGGAGGAGAACGAAAAGTCACCACCAGAACAAGGACAAGAAGACGGAGAAGGAAAATGGAAAAAGAAATTGAGTGGGAGGAAGAGGAGGACCAGGAGGAGGACAACGACGAAGACGAGGAGGAGGAGGAGGAGTAGGAAATGACGGAGGAGGAGAAAAACAAGACTAGTGTCCCTGTGTCCCCCCTGCCCGCCGCCGATCCAACCACTCCTTATTAAAACTTCTTGTCCTTGGCACCGAAACTAACGGACGACAATTTAATCCATTCTCGGCTCTTGGGGTCCGCGGGAGAGAGGGCTAAGTGGCTTCTTGTCCCGGGCTTTTTTTTTTTTTTTTTTTTTTTTTTTTTTGCTTCCACACATTTGTCCACACTCGCTTTTTTTTCCTTCTTTTTTTCTTCTTTTCCATTCTCGTCTTTTTTTCTTGTTTTTTTTTTCCCTTCCACACATTTCTCCACACTTGCTTGATTTTTGTTTTTGTTTTTTAGTTCCCATGTTTGTTTTCCTTATTTTTTTCTTCTTTTCCATTCTCGTCTTTTTTTCTTGTTTTTTTTTTCCCTTCCACACATTTCTCCACACACGCTTGTTTTCTTTTCTCTTAGTTCCCATGTCTGTTTTCCTCTTTTTTCTTCTTTTCCATTCTCGCCTTTTTTTCTTATTTTTTACCCTTTCCCACATTTCCCCACACTCGCTTGTTTTCTTTTCTTTTAGTTCCCATGTCTGTTTTCCTCCTTTTTTCTTCTTTTCCATTCTCGTCTTTTTTTTCATGCTCTTTTTTTTCCCTCCCACACGTTTGTTTTCCTTGTTCAATTTTTTTTTTTAGCTTCTTCCTATTTTCTTTCCTCCTATTTTTTCTTTCTTTTCTCTCCTCTTTCTTTCCTCCAACGCATTTGTCTTCCTTCTTCGGCTTTTTTAACTTCTTCCTATTCTCCTTCCTCCTTTTTTCTTCCTTTCCTCTCTCTCCTCTTTCTTTCCTCCCACGTAATTTGTCCTCCGTTCTTTTATGTTTTTTTTTTTTTTTTGCTGTGTTCCATTTTTTTTCCTCTCCCTCTCCTTGGTGGGTACATTCTTAGCGTCCATGTTTCTTTTTCTTCTCCTATTTCCTCTCGTCTTTCCTCTTCTTTGATCTTTTTCTTGTGATGTATTTTTTTTTCCTCCCACTCATTCGTCGTTGCTGCTGTTGTTGTTGTTGTTGTTGTTGTTGTTGTTCGCTTCTTCGCTTTCAAAATCGAGTTCCTCCTCTTCGTCTTCCTTTTCATCTATTCTTTTTTCTTCGTCTTCGTCTTGTTCCTCGTACGTCGTCGTTTCTCATTCTTATTTTTCATTCTTATTTTCTCTCGTTTGTTTCATTATCACAACGTTAGATACCGTCTCTCTCTCTCTCTCTCTCTCTCTCTCTCTCACGTTCCTCTCCATTTCTTCCTCTCTCGTTCACGTCTCCCGCCACTCCATCTCTCCGTTCCGATCTTTGTCTCGCTCTTCACTTCAACACAACGGGCGATTACTCTAAGTCACTTGAGAGAGAGAGAGAGAGAGAGAGAGAGAGAGAGAGAGAGAGAGAGAGAGAGAGAGAGAGAGAGAGAGAGAGAGAGAGAGAGAGAGAGAGAGAGAGAGAGAGAGAGATAGAGAGAGAGAGAGAGAGAGAGAGAGAGAGAGAGAGAGAGAGAGAGAGAGAGAGAGAGAGAGAGCGAGAGAGAGGGGGGGGGGTAGGAGGTCAAGTGCAGATAGGAAGGGGGGGGGAGGCGAAAACGGTCGGTTGTAAGAAGCTTATAAAAGGATGAGCTCAGAGTAGCATAGGAAAGAAGGACTTAGGAAAATGGAAACAGCTCGGGGTTCGAACCTTGGGGCACGTTACCTCAGATGGTAGATGCGGCGACTGGCTTATGCGTGTACCCCTTGCTTTTAACCCCAAGGTCACGGGAAGGGAAAACAGGATTGCTACCTCTCTCTCTCTCTCTCTCTCTCTCTCTCTGGTAAAGACAAAGGAAGCCAGAGCGTTCATTAACTGTCTAACGAATCCCGAGTCTTAATGTCACTTATTTTTCATGTTTAAATTATTAGTTTCCCAATTATCTCTCTCTCTCTCACACACTCTTCCTTCCTCTCTCTATCTATCTACCTATCAACCTTTCTCTCTCTTTCCTGCCTTCAAGTCACCAAACGTGCAACCACCCTATTTATCTATCTATCTACCTTTTTCATCTACCTCTCTCCTGCTCTCAAGTCCCCTAGATTACAAGCCCCCTATCTATCTGTCTATCTGTTTACCTCTGTCTCTCTGTCTACCTTCCTCTTACCTGCCCTCAAGTTACCTCACCTCACCTCACCTGCACCTTCCCACCCACTCGTAATGTTTCCCTTGTCATTACAGTCAAGCCCTTGCCATCACCTGTCGTAAGTTTACTCACCTCCTTCAGCCACAAGTCTTCATTTAACTGACTCGCTGAAGAAGGAAGAGGAGGATGAGGATGAGGATGATGATGATGAGAAGGAGGAGGTGGAGAAGGAGATGGAGGAGGAGAGAGGAGGAGAAGGAGGATGAGAGAGAGGAGGGAGTGAAGAAGATAATGAAGAACAACAACAACAATAACAACAACAACAACAACATGTAACGTTTTGACTTATTTATGGTTGTGTATATTTTTGTTTACGTTGTGGCATGAGATTTTTTTTTTTTTTTTACAAAGGTTCTCGCAAGTTCCCTTTGTACTCCCTTCGTGGTAGGTGAGGTTAATGCCTGTTGTGGTGGAGGAAAAGTCAGAGAAATTGAGTTAATATGCCCAAGGGAAGAGGGAGATGGAGACGCTGAGGAGGGGGGAGGTAGAGGGGAAATGATAATAATAATAATAATAATAATAATAATAATAATAATAATAATAATAATAATAATAATAATAAGAAGAAGAAGAAGAAGAAGAAGAAGAAGAAGAAGAAGAAGAAGAAGAAGAAGAAGAAGAAGAAGAGGAAGAAAAAGACGAAGAAGAACAAGAAGAACAAGAACAAGAACAAAAACAAGAACAAGAACAAGAAGAGGAAGAAGAAGAAGAAAATCTGAGGTGGGAAATGTTACAAACTTAAGACCATGGAAGAGATATAAGACTCAATTTCAAAGGTACGTGATGCTCTTAATGATGATGACAATAATAGTAATAATGACGACCAAAACAAAGTAAGAAAAACGGGTGTAAAAATTATGATGATGGAAGTGATGACGGTAATGGTGATGAGTGAGGAAATAAAGATAACGTTGAAGGAAAATAATTATGAAGAGAATGGCAACAATGAGAGCTAATGAAAATGATGATAAACGAAGGAGGCGGAGGAGGAGGAGGAGGTTTTGCTTTTGGGCATGAAGGATGAAAAAAAAAATAATTAGTGTTTCTTCGCTTCGCTTCCGCCTAAAAAAAACACTATCAACCTTTGTGTCAGTCACCAGGAGGAGGAGGAGGAGGAGGAGGAGGAGGAGGAGGAGGAGAAGGAGGAGGAGAAGAAAAAGCAGGAGGAGAAAGGAAAGGAAAAGACACACGACACTTGGACACTTAAAGAATGACAAAACGCAAAACAGCAATAGAAAATAAATGACGGAGGATGAAAATAAAGTAAACAAAGGAAATAAGGCGAAATCCGTGGAGAGAGAGAGAGAGAGAGAGAGAGAGAGAGAGAGAGAGAGAGAATGAAGGAAGCGGAAAGAGCATAACGACTGATGACGGTAAAGATAGCGTTGATAAGGAGGGAGAAGGAATTGGTGAGTGCAATTTAAGAGGGTTTGTTTATGTTTATTAGGTGCATTTCCTTCCTCGATTACACCTTTACATTTCCTGTGGGGGTGAAGAATAAAGAAGGAAAGGAAGTGTGAGGTAACAGGGCAAGGTAACAATAATAATGAGAATAACAAGAAGAACAAGACAAAAGAGCAAGAATCTGAAGAAGAACGAGAACAAGATCAAGAACAAGAAGAGAACAGGAACAAGAAGAACAGAAGCAAGAACTAGAGCAAGAAGAACAAGAAGAAAGTCTAGAAAAAAAGAAGACGAGGAAAATAAGTAATAATAATAATAATAATAATAATAATAATAATAATAATAATAATAATAATAATAATAATAATAATAATAGTCGCCTGAAACACAGAAGAAACACCACTACTACTACCACCACCACAACTACCACCACCACCACCACAACCACCACCACTACCACCACCACCACCACCAACAACAACAACAACGAGTCTCAGGCAACAGTGCTGTGGCCTTTGAAGAAGTTGTTGCCGGGGACCGAGCTGAAAGATATCCTACCGCACACACACACACACACACACACACACACACACACACACACACACACGGGGGCATGCATGACTGGTGGAATCCTTCTGGAGCCCTGCCCATCGGAACCCAGCCAGTCCGTGCGTGCGTTCGTCCGTGCGTGCCCAATGACCATACCTACCAGGATGAGAGAGGGGACGAAGGGACGAAAAGGAAGGTTATTATTTTTTTTTCTTTCTTTAGATATGGACGGGTTACCTTGAGACCTCTTGACCTCTTGTTTCTTCTGAGTTTTCTCCTTTCTTCTTTTCCTTCTTCACGTTTCCAGGGCTTTGAACTCCTCCCCTCTCATTCTCTTCCTCCTCCTCCCTTCCGCCTTTCTTCTCTCTTTCTCCTGTTCTTCTCTTTCCTCCGTTGTCATTCCTGTTTGGTTCTAGTATTCATGACCTTCTACACCGCTTTTTTATCCATTTTCTTCCATCCCTCTCCTTTCCCCTTTCTTTCCCTTTTTCTTTCCTGCCCACCCTTTCCGTGATTTATCTCCTAGCCTTCATGATCCTTCCCTCTCTCCCCTTTCATCAATTCTCCCTTTCTTTCTTTTCCCTTCCTTCCCTCCCTTTTCCTCCTGTACCTTCCCTTTTCAGATTTGTAAAACTTAACCTTACGACCTTTTGACCTCTTTTTCGTTTGTTTTCGTTTCCCTTTCCTGTCCTCTCCCTTTCCCCTTTTCTTTCTTTACCTTTCCTTCCCTCCCCTTTCCTCCTCTACCTTCCCTTTCCAGATATACGAATGTCAACGTAACACCTTTCGACCCCTTTATTTTCACTTGTTTTCGTTTCCCTCTCCTTCCCCTCTCGCCTGTACTCTCCCACCCCTGCTTCGGCGCCTATCACTGCTACAGACGCCACGCCGGGGGTCACACAGAGCCTAATAAGGGAGGATGAGTTATATCTCTGGGCTACACACTTGGAAGTCCTGGCTCTATCGCGGCTCCACACACGCCTTGCTCCACGCCACCTGCCGCCCGCCCTGCCCTCCAGCACCCTCGCCTCAAAAGCCTACTACACGAACTGCTCTTTATAATTTTCTTCTCTTATTTATGATTTGCCCACTAGAGATGAAAGGTGCCAAATCGCGTGCATCCTAGTCTTTAAAAAAATCATTCCTCCTGCTACAATAGTTAATTTCTTCATTCCTTCATCATTTCTCTTTCTTCCTCATTTTTGTGCATATTTTAATGGCATCCCAAATGTACATTATTTAAAACATCATTCACTTTTAACCTCACGAGAAAATAAAAACACAGGTGTGGCAGAAAATTAATAAAAAGAGTAATATTTGAACCCTTTCAGATGAAGCCCCGGAAGAATAAGTATAGAGACAAATGTTTAAGCATACACGTAGTCTGTTTCTATTAGTGTGTGTACCCACTGCTGACAAGAAACACTTCAGGCATGTCTCCTTTAAGCATACACCAACATAAGGATATTTATTTCCGTTTTAATACATTCCTGGTATATTCAAGTTTCTTTTCGTGGTGAGAAGTTTTTTTTTTTTTTTTACAGTAAAGGAAACAGCTCAAGGGCAAAAAAGGAAAACATTAAAGAAAAAAAAACGTATGTATGTGTGTATGTATGTCTCTTCCTAATACACTACATACATGCTTTTATGCAGTCTATGTATACTCAAGTTTCTCGTCGCAGCAAGAAGAGTCTATTTGTATGTATGTATGTATGTATGTATGTATGTCTCTCCTTAGTACATGCACATACACATTTGCATCCAAGCAGGAACAGCGCGTGCCTTCCTTCTCCGGGGCAGCACAAAAGCTTTTCCTGCCCATATGAGTCACGTGGCCGCCCCTCCCCGCCGGGCCAGTTCGTACCCTTTCCAGGACAGAGCGTGCGTTACCCTCTCGCCGCACGCCGTCCGTACCCACCCAAGGACATCACGGACACTCCCCAAGCACGACACAACGTACCCTCAGCCACCCACCCGCTGTAACGTACCCTCGCAAGCACCGTCCGTTTGTCCTCTGCTTTTATCATAAGTACCGAGTATGATCCTTCTCAGTCAAAGCTATTTATCCACCCCTAAGCCCCACGCGCAGCTATAGCGTATGCTCCCAACTTTACCTTTACCTAATGCAGTCACCATAATCATACACCCAAACACACATTTATCACACCCTCTCCAGCAATCACTTTTTACCATATGTTTCTTTATTCAAACATCATACAGCATCTTTTCTAATAATCTGCCTGTCTATTACCGGAATCATACACTCTCCATCAGTCTATGACAGTGGTTCCCAACTAAGGGTCCTTGATTTCAAGTGGTCCAAAGAGGTTATATTTATTTTCTTATTTTATTATACTGGAACTAGGAGACACGTGGCTGGGAATAAAATCCATACTACTGTACACAATCCTTAAAACTGAATGCCTAAATGCTAGAATTGCTCTACATTAGCTAAAGGTACCAGGGGTGTCAAACTCACGGCCCACGTAACAAATTTGGCCTTTGGATGGTCATAAGTGGCCTGCTCAACCTATTTCGTTGTAGGTGTCCACAGATGAAAAAGTGACTGGAAGAGGAGGAACGGGACGAAAAAGGTTTGGACCGGCGCGACCACGGACGGACCCTTCACCTCGCCATCCTGTTAGAAGATGATGAAAATTTATCATGTGTAGGGAAAATAGAATAGCATGTTATTGAAGTCAAGTGTGAGAGAGGAAGGGAAAGGAAGGCTGGGTATTGAAGGAAGGGAAAAGAGGGAGGAGGGGAAGGAGGATTGAAAAGGAAGGAAGGGATGGAGAAGGATAAAGGGGAAGATAGTGCAAAAAAGAAGATAGAGTGAGAAAGAAGAGGGGTGTAAATAAGGGCCAGGGAAGAAAAGGAAGGAAAGAATGGAAGGGAATAGGAAAGAATGAATAAGAGGGATGTTTCGTGAGAATTTGCGGTTATATGAGAGAGAGAGAGAGAGAGAGAGAGAGAGAGAGAGAGAGAGAGAGAGAGAGAGAGAGAGAGAGAGAGAGAGAGAGAGAGAGAGAGAGAGAGAGAGAGAGAGAGAGAGAGTGAGAGAGAGAGAGAAGGAGGAGGAGGAGGAGGAGGAGGAGGAGGAGGAGGAAGAGGAGGAGGACGAGAGTGTAAGAGTATAATGACATTTTAATAAGTTTACTGAGCGTATGGCTGACGACCTCGCTAATGCTCTTACTCAATTATTCCTCTTCTTCTTCCTCTTCTTCCTTTTCTCCTCACTCCATTATCCTTATCGTTGTTTTCCTCCCCTCCCTCCTCCACCTCCTTCTTCGCTTCTAAATAGTTAAGGTCTTCGTACTCCTCCTCCTCCTCCTCCTCCTTCTTTTCCTCCTCCTTCTCCTCCTTCTCCCCCTTCTCCCTCTCCTCCTCCTCCTCCTCTTCTTCTACGTATTTATCTTAATTTCATGTTCTTAGTCCTGCCTGGCTGGTCCTGTTTCTTCTTTTCGTCTATCTAATCTCTCTCTCTCTCTCTCTCTCTCTCTCTCTCTCTCTCTCTCTCCCAACATGATGGATGGGGGCTCGGCTCAAGAGTCTAACAATAGTAACTTCTAATTTTCCACAACATCAGCTTTTGTGTGGGTTAGGCGGGTCAGGAGACGAAGGAATGCACACACACACACACACACACACACACACAGATAAGATCATGTAGCAGGGTAAGCAAATTCAGGGGGAGGGGGGAAAAGAGAGAGAGAGAGAGAGAGAGAGAGAGAGAGAGAGAGAGAGAGAGAGAGAGAGAGAGAGAGAGAGAGAGAGAGAGAGAGAGAGAGAGAGAGAGAGAGAGAGAGAGAGAGAGACAGGCAGACCTCACACAACCCATGATCTCCATAAATTGGCCTCACCCTAATACTTTGTTGCACTGAGGGACACGGGCCGGCCAGGTGCTTGCTGCCGCGATTTACAGTTCTCCACCTGGGTACAATAGGAAACGGAGTGAAGCGAAGTGGCTGTGCTCGACTCCATGTGCAGCTAAGGTAATACACTCAATTTTAAAGCTGTTAACCAGCATGCGAAGTTGCTTCTTCATTTCTTATTGTTACCTACCCTCTCAAGGAAGGTGCTGATCACGTGAACTGCAAAATAGAACAAATAATGCAATGTCCAATGTGCCGATCTATTTGACACTTTGGTTAAAAAATATTCTTGTTTCAAGAATGTCGTTCTCTTTTGTGAAAGGTGTAAGATACCTTTATCATGATCTAATTAATCAAGATTTATACCAGAATGACGCCACTTATTACTAATCTAGCATCGCATATATTCCTTGTTCACTAGAAGCTTTCTTTCAAATGACATTAAAAACAACGTTAAGTGAAGCCACAACTCGGTGCATGTACAGACACTGAACAATACTCGTTTCACCTCTTGTTAATTAATGCTCCTTTTCTTTTCAGAGAGACGAACCATTTAATAAATAAAATATATTAGCAAGCATTCTACCTATATGTATCTAGTGGTGGAAAGCACCCGTCTCATCATTATTTTGCCATTATGTAAATAATCTGCCTGTTGCCGCTCCAGCGTGTTTCACTTTCAAAGCGGGACTGTAATGTTGCCATAAAATTAAATTTAAAACTTGTTTCCCCCCGCGTTTCTACCTCAGGAGGCCATCAATGTCTTCAAGTTCTTCGCTGAGTGTAATGGAGGAGACTACCAAACTGTGTTACTGTTTTCTGCGTCCTGGGTTCTCACGGCACGGCTCGGCAGCACCGCGCAGGTCACCTCAAGAACGAACCTGAATTAATTGTGTCTCCAACTTGTACTTAGCTCTTCTCTATAAGGGATGTGTGACGCATAGCACACATGACTCTGGTTCAAGCCCTAGGCCTGCAGCCCTCGGAGTAAATAATTAAAATTCAATGAGCATCCAGACGACATTGTTGACGGAATTAGAAAAAAAAATTAACTCTGCTCTGCGGTATCATATTTGTATCTCAACTTGGTTTTATTATTTGTGTGAGGGATTAGGATCAAGGAGAAAAATGCAGTTGTCTCGGTATTCGCGGATAGTTAAACTATTTGTAAACTTTAATTAATTATATTTCGTCTCGGATACTCGTATTTCCACTAATTTCTCTCTCTCTCTCTCTCTCTCTCTCTCTCTCTCTCTCTCTCTCTCTCTCCCTTCGGAAATCAATACGATACAATAATGTCGTGCAGAGTAGGTACAAATTTTACCACTAAAGTTGAATCATCTTAATCATTCACTTGTCCTAAGTAGTGAAGATTAGAATACGTGGAAACTTGAGAAGAAAATCATAAACAATTAAATATCGAGTGTGATCCGGCCAGCTCAGTACACGAAGATAATCACAGTACTTCCGCTCCCTAATGCATGCACTTATTGTCAAGGTAAATGCAGTATCACGCGAGCTAATAATACCTGCCATCTCGACCCCCTCGTTGCACAATGAAGTGGTCTTTTTTTTGTCTTTCGTGCTGAGCTTATGCAAAATGGTAACACTATATTGTATTTACGTTTATTTTTTTGGCATCCAGTCCGTATTTAGTTAGGTTTGAGTCCATTTTCCTCGCTATAATTCACAATGTCTATAATTTGAGGGCTAAGAGGTTTTTGTTATTAAGGTTGTTACTAAACTCCTAATATTCAGACATCTTTTTTTTACTTCATTATTTTTTTTTTTTTTTTTTTTTTTTTTTTTTGTCAATATCGTTTTGGCGTCCATTGAAATTTCGTTGATTTTGATTCTCTGTCTCATTTTCCAATAAAAAACTCACTTATTTCGAGTTAACTATAATTTTGCAGTGTATGATTTATCGTTGTTCAGTGTATTGACTTATCATTATTATATTTTATTTTATCTGTTTAGCATTAATCGCTGTTATCTGTGGTTACTATTTGTCTTATGTTTACTTAAGCTGTTGTTTCTGAGCCTTCGAACATATCTCTTAGGTCATGTAATTTCTCACACCTCAGTTTATATCACCATTAAAACCTTCGAGTTCATCTGTCTATTACTTATTAAATTTTATTCTGTTGTTTATGAGTCTTAGTATTTATTTGTTAGATCATGTAATTTCTCACACCTCAGTTTATATCACCATTAAAATCTTCGAGTTCACCTGTCTATTACTTATTTATTCTATTGTTTATGAGTCTTGGTATTTATCTATTAGGCAATGCACCTCTTCACACCCCAATTCACCCCATCATTAGAGCCATCAGGATCACCACGCCTCATCCTTCACTTTTACTCGCCGCTTCGTAACGTTGCCCCAAATGTCTCAATAACTGCATATCAATCACTATTATAAATGTATCTCCGGATCCAGCAACAGAGCGAGTGATTAATGATTGGAAGAATGCATTATTTTCCATTAGCTTACATTTGCTCCCTTCCATTAAAGATTCCAGGGAGGTTGTTGGTTTACTTTATTTTCCTCTCTTTTTACTATCTTTTTGGCAAGGCTTGGGATGTGGGTGTGCCTCGATGCAGAATTTGGCCATTGTTAACTTTGTATTGACATCTGCCATTAATATTCTTCTTCCACCCCAAACTGATCTCTTTTTGGCCGCTCATTCTTTGCAGCGATTAGCAGGCTTTTTTTTTCTTTACGTTTTCCTTTCCTATACTGTGAGAAAAAAAAGCTTGAGATGTGTGGGTATGCCTAGACGCAGAATTTGGCCTTTGTTGACTTAGCAAAGACATGTACCATTAATAATCTGAATGAGCTCATGTCTCGGTGAAGTGTTCAGTTTTTTTTCTTCACTTTTATCTTTCTTTTAAACAATGAAAGTGGGAGTGCCTAGATGCATAATTTGGCCTTTGTTGACTTCGCATAGACGTCTCTCATTCATAATCTGACTGCACGCGAGTCTCAGTGATATGTCCATCAGTCTACATTCTTCACTTTTTACTTTCGTTTGGACAATGGAAGTGGGAATGCCTAGATGCAAAATTTGGCCACTGTCGCCTTAGCAAAAACATCTACCATTAATAATCTGATTGGACGCGTGTCTCAGTGAAGTGTCCATCTGTCTTGTGTGAGGCGGATAAGAGCAGGACGTCCAAAGTTTGAGTGCGATCGGCGGGATAAGGTAATGAAGCTATGCCAGGCAACGTCTATATCATTAATAAAAGTTGTAGGCTGAACCGGTCCCGCCTGGCAGCCATGTTGGGACACCCTGCTAATGATGGGTGACGGTGAACGCTGGGATGGTGAAAATGATGATGATGATGGTGAACAGAGATATTGATGCTGCTGGTGATGGTGATGAATGGTGAAGATAAAGGGAGAGATGATGTCGTTTTTAAGGATACAATGATGATGGTGATGACGACGGTGATGACTGGTAACGGGAAACACAAGGATGATAGTGTTTGTGATGGTGGTGAAGATGGTGAGAACGATGATGATGAATAAACGATTGTGATGATGATGATGAAAACGAAGGTAGTAATGAAGATCCCGATGATGAAAACAGTTATATGACGAAGATGGTGAGGATGGAAATGAAGGTAGTAATAGTATTAATGATGACTATAAAAATAAAAAAAAGACAAATGAATATACAGTTAATATACGAGTACCTGGAAATACTGATGATTAAAAAGAGGAAGATAACATAAAAACACGATTCGAATATTAAAAAAAAGAGGGAGATAACATAAAAACACGATTCGAATATTAAAAAAAAGAGGGAGATAACATAAAAACACGATTCGAATATTAAAAAAAGAGGAAGATAACATAAAAACACGATTCAAATATTAAAAAAAGAGGGAGATAACATAAAAACACGATTCGAATATTAAAAAAAGAGGGAGATAACATAAAAACACGATTCGAATATTAAAAAAAGAGGGAGATAACATAAAAACACGATTCGAATATTAAAAAAAGAGGGAGATAACATAAAAACACGATTCGAATATTAAAAAAAGAGGGAGATAACATAAAAACACGATTCGAATATTAAAAAAAGAGGGAGATAACATAAAAACACGATTCGAATATTAAAAAAAGAGGGAGATAACATAAAAACACGATTCGAATATTAAAAAAAGAGGGAGATAACATAAAAACACGATTCGAATATTAAAAAAAGAGGGAGATAACATAAAAACACGATTCAAATATTAAAAAAGAGGGAGATAACATAAAAACACGATTCGAATATTAAAAAAGAGGGAGATAAAATACAAACACGATTCGAATATTAAAAAAACACTCAATCCCACACCAACCTTCACTTGCTGCATTAAACATGACCACTTCTATTTACGACCCCTTCCTCCGCTCGCCTTTCTATTTCCAGTCTCACGCTGTTGCCAGGTGAATTTAAAGCAACTTACCTGTCACCTCAGACGTAAATGTCACCTGCCACTTATATTTATGGATTAATAATGTATACAGTATATCATTTTTTTTATGTTATGTCTGGTCAGGGATGTTTTTTTGTCTGCGCGCGTTTGTGAGAGATAAACACAAAGAGAAAGAGACAGACATAGACAGAAATATATGAACTAACGCTGAAAGATACACAGACAGCCAGACAGAAACAGGGACCCCCAAAGGATTAACATTATAACTATCAAACAAAACAAAAACGATAGTAATGATAATAATAATAATAATAATAATAATAATAATAATAATAATAATAATAATAATAATAATAATAATAATAATAATAATAATAATAATAATAATAATAATAATAATGACTGTTAAAAATCATTCTCTTATCTAGTTTATAATCGATTCAACACTTTCAAGCCTGTCTTTAAAAAAAAAATATCAACACATCAGAATTAACTCATTACCTTTTTATATATTTGTAACATAGAACTCTAACTCACTCAAGATACTCAGAATTATACACTGCAAATCTTTCTCTTTCTGCCTATCTCTGTTTCTATCTATCTATCCATATGTCTATCTAATATCTATCTGTATATCTATCTATCCCTCTCTCCTTCCCTTCATTTATCCTTTCCTACCTTTTTCTTCGGTCTTAACAACGTACATTTATCTTCTGAGCATAATTTGTATTCAAGAGAAAGTTGGAAAGATGAAAATAAAAAGAGAGAGGAAGGAGGGAAGGAAGGAAGAGGTATTGATAAAAAGAGGGACAGGGAGTGTGACAGAAACAGAGGGAATGTAGAGAAAATATGAGAGAGAGAGAGAGAGAGAGAGAGAGAGAGAGAGAGAGAGAGAGAGAGAGAGAGAGAGAGAGAGAGAGAGAGAGAGAGAGAGAGAGAGAGAGAGAGAGAGACGTGTTTGGCGTGAGAACAGACAAACAACTTCCCTCCTGACCATATATGGAGATTAAATATTTCCTTCCTCTGGACTTTCTCTCTCTCTCGCTCTCTCTCTCTCTCTCCATCTATGTCTCCCCACTTTACCTCAAAACTTGGACGTGGTGTCGCCAAACTTCCAACCAATTGAGTTTGGAACGCAAGGAATAAAATAAATAAAAACATAGAAAAAACAGGAAAAGAAGTTAGTGTTGACGATGGTCTTCTCGGTACTGCAGAAATGCCAGAATTTGATCTATCAAGTCAGTAGAAAATAACTCAATTCCATATGTTCCTATTACTATCTTTTCTACCTTAACTATTACTACTACTACTACTACTACTATTACTACTACTACTATTACTACCACTATTGCTGCTGCTGCTGTTGCTACTATGGCTATACAATGAATAATAATAATGATAGTGATACGCTCCAGGTCCAAACCACTTATTCGCCCGGAGAAAAATCATCAGTCATAATTTTATTTGTGTACTTTGAAACGCAAGTAAAAAAAAAAAGATATGAAAGTTGAGCAGAAAATGGATGGAGACCGTGCGTGTGAGATGTGTCAAGCCTCTCTCTCTCTTAAAATGGAACGAGAAAAAGCCAATTAATGTTTTCCAAGATTAATGAAGATTGTTGAACGCAAAACAGGGGAGAGAGAGAGAGAGAGAGAGAGAAATATCAGAAAAGCAGACGAACACACACACACACACACACACACATGAACTGTGTGCATACTGCGCATACTAAAATAAATAGGAGTAAAAGTTAGGGGAGGGGATAAGAAGGAAAGGGAAAAGAGACCGGAAAGGAGAAAAGAAGGATGAAGGGAAGGAGAGAGAATAGGAGACTTTATATATTCTTCTTTATGCCTGACCTTTTCTTCTATGGAGGAAAGAAGGAAGGGAAGGAACGGGAAGGATGGTAGGGGAGAAAAGGGGGAGGACTGGTTTGGAGGAAGGGGAGGAAGGAGGAAGGAAGGGAGCTAAGAAACATATGGCGAAAAGGAATGGAAATGCCAAGGGACAAAGAGAGAGAGAGAGAGAGAGAGAGAGAGAGAGAGAGAGAGAGAGAGAGATAGAGAAAACAATGTGAAGGAAAGAGGAGGAGAAGGAGGAGGAGGAGACATGAAAATGCATGTAACAAAATGCCTATTGGCTCATTACAAGGTTGTCCTCTCTAGTGATTCGATCTCCTCGAGACAGCCACTTCGTGCATGCAGCGCAGATGAAAGCACTTCGGTATTCAATTTACTCCTGACTCAAAGAAATAATGGGCGATTTTTATAGCCGATGGCATTCGCATTTACTACCTCTGAAGAAAGATTATTCCAATGAAAGTCTACATATACCTCCAATGGCGGATGCCTCGGTTTAAGAAGAAATTCCTGCTAATGTCTGAACTACGTCGCCTAGCATGGATGGGTAAACCATTATTTCCAGTTCTTGAGTTGGTTTGTAGTTCAAAGTACTTAGAGTGGTCTACTTTACTGAACTTTTTCATTTACTCGAAGACCTGAATTAAATCTTCTCGTAAGCGTCTTTTCTCCAGTGTAGAGAGATTGAGTCTCTCGAGTCGTTCCTTGTACGGCTGAGCCCTTGAGGCGGAAACCATTTTCTTGGCGCGTGGAAGAAGGGGAGGAGGAAGAGAAAAAGCAAAAAGAATAGGAGGAGGAGGAGGAGGAGATGAACAACAACAACCAGTAACAGGGTGGTACAGGAGAAGGAGAGAGAGAAAAAAATAATTACCCCAGATACATGCAAGAAAACCACCACCATTACCACCACCACCACCACCATTACCACCACCACCACCACCATTACCACCACCACCACCACCATTACCACCACCACCACCACAACCACTTTACTCACAGCGAAAAAGATTGTTGAAGGAGGAAGAGGAAGGTGATGAGGATGAGAAGGATGAGAAAAAGAAGACGGAAAAGAAGGAGGAGGAGGAGGAGGAAGAAAACGAGGAGGTGGAATATGTAAGAGAAAATAAATATAAAGAAAGGAGGCAGGGGAGAGAAGGGAAGGAAAAAACGCCCGAAGAAAGAAAGAGAAAAGCACTGGAAGAGAGGAGAGCATAAAAAAGAAAGAAAAGAGAAAGGGAAGAAGGGAGAATGAAGGCTTTCATATATTCACCCACATACTTCACCTCTCCTTTCTGGCAGCTTGGAGAATAAAAGGAGGGAGAGAAGAAGGAGGAAGGGAGGAATAGAAGAAGGAGATAAGAAGCGGAAAATATCTTATGCCGTAGGAGGAGCGGGAAGAGACGAAGAGAAAAAGGGAGAGAAGGAAGAGTGGGTGGATGGGAGGGAAGGAGGGGGGAGGAGGAAAGGAGGAAGGGAAAGAATAGGGAGGGAAGTAGTAATGTAGAGAGGATGCTGTATATTAAAATAGGAATAAAAGAAAATAAAGAATAGGGGAGGCAAGTCACACGAAAGAAAAGGAAAGGAACTGCAGGGGAAAAAAATGTTAGTTTGAGAAAATGAAAGTTGGGGAAATGGAGGACGAGAAATGCCGACCGAAGGAGGAATAAATGAAGGAAGTAGTAAAATGCAAGAAAGTGGAGAGGAAGAAAAAAAACGGAAAAAAAGTAAAAAAAAAAGTAGGTACAAGTGAAATCATTTTGCGATAGTTAAACATATCATCATCATCATCATCATCATCTTTTCTAGTCGTTATTACTCCACTGCAAGATAAAGGCCTTTCCCAGCGTACTCCGCCAATTTCTCCCCGTTAAATATCAGTGTACTACTCCATTGTGTTCCATCAAGTGCTCTAATTTCCTCTCCCCATCTGCCTCTGTGTTGCCCTGGGTTGCCATTCTGTTACTTTGGTCGTCTGTCTACCATTCGTTTTATATATGACACGGCCTTTCCCAACGTCCTCCGCCAATTTCTCTCTGTCGAATATCAGTGTACTACTCCATTGTGTTCCATCAAGTGCTCTAATTTCCTCTCCCCATCTGGCTCTGTGTCGTCTATCTACCATTAGTTTTATATACAACATGGCCTGCTGCAGTTAGCTTCTCGTTCATAATCATTAGCGTATCTCCAATCTCTGTCTGCTATCTAATCCACGATGGTCGCCTCCTAGCTTTCCATTTTATTCCTAACCTTTTTCTCTCCACTCCTCTTTGCCCTGCTCTAAGCTTTCCCTCGAGTATAATATTGTCTGTTATTTAATCTATTACTTTTGCTTCCTATCCTTCCACGTGATACCCGACCTTTCCCTCTAAGTCTCCCCTTCGGTATAGCGTTCGTGACTTTTCCTTCATTGTTAAATTAGACAGTCTGTTATAGCAGGGATGAGGGAGAGGATAATAGGGAGAATAGGAAGTGATGGATGAGTTACAACGAAGAGGAGGAAGAGAAGGAGATAAAAAAGGTGAGGAAGGAAGAAGACAGAACAGAAGAAGGAAGGGCAGAGAATAGGAGGGGAAAAGACGAAACAAGACCTAGTGATTTAAGAAGGAAAGGGGGCAGTGTAAGAAGAAAGAAGACAGAAGGAAAGATAGATACGTTAAGAAGGAAAAGGGAAAAGGATAGGAAATTAGGAGATAGAAGGAGATCTAATAAGAGTGATGAGAGGGAAAACTGAAAGGGCAGGAAGTAAGGAGACGAAAGGAGAGAACACTGTTTAGAACTCCACTATTCTGTTAACTATTTCCAGGAGCAGCGCCGGCGGGGATTTTTGTTCATTATTTTTTTTCTATTTCACCTTTGAGCTGCCTCCTCTTATTTTTTTTTCTATTTCTCTCCTTCCTATTTTCTTTCGTCATGTCCTTCCTCTCTCTTACGTCCTTCTCCTCTTCGGCCTTCATCGTTCTCCTCATACCATCTTCTTTTCTTTGGTACACTCCATTTTCAGTTTCAGCATCTTCCTCAACCTCTCTCAATCCTCCCTTTCATTTCTACCTTCCCTTTTCCTTATTTCACACAGACTCGGTATACCATCTCCTTTTCTTTGGTACAATCCTTTAGTTACCCTCTCAGTTTCAGCATCTTCCTCTATCTCTCTCAATCCTCCTGTTCATTTCTACCTTCTCTATTCCTTATTTCACACAGACTCGGTATACCATCTCCTTTTCTTTGGTACAATCCTTTAGTTACCCTCTCAGTTTCAGCATCTTCCTCTATCTCTCTCAATCCTCCTGTTCATTTCTACCTTCCCCTTTCCTTATCCCGCGTAGACTCAGCATCTATTTCACACCCTCTAAAAAACATCGCTTAAACACCAAGACTAATAGAGCCCTTTCCATCCCGTCGCCAGTACCGTACACCAAGATGCTTCCTGCTTGGTATTCTGTCTGTCTCTACCACGACCGCAAGCCCCATCACCCCCAATAATAATAGTAACACTTGCACGGGACACCATCAGCCATGCACCCCACGTCCGCCTTTGCAAGCATAAAGCCAGTAAGTCACCGCTCTCCTACTGCCTCACTCAGTTCTCCCGTCTATACTGCCGCCACCTGTTCTTTATACCTGTCTTTTTATTGTTTCCCTTTTTCCATCTCTTCATTCACCCCTCTCGTCTCCTTTGCTTCCTATTCCTTTCTCTAGTTCTCGTTCTGTTAAGCTTTCTTTTTGTCTCCTTTCATAACTTCCTAATTCACTCACTCTCTATATTCTCCCGTCTATACTGCTGTCACCTGTTTGTTCATTCTACCTGTCTTCTGTCTGTTTGATTCTTCCCTCTTTCCCTCTCAATCTCTAAGCTCTACTTTTAATCCTTGTTATCTATCATTCCCCTTTCCTTCATTTTGCTTCCTATTCTTTCACTCCTTCCTTTATTTTGCTCTTTTAGCTCTTCTTCCGTCTCCTTACTTCCTACCCTTTCATTTTTCATTCTCATCTCTCTGTTAGCTCTCCTTCTATCTCCTAATTTCTTATCTTTTTCCCTTATCATTCTTCTTAATTTATCTATCTTTCCTTCTGTTTTCTTACTCCTTACATTGTCCCCTTTCCTTCTTAACTCACTAGGTCTTGCATCGTCTTTTTCCTTCCTATCCTTTTCTCCTTCCTTCTTCTGTTCCGTCTTCTTCCTTCCTCTCCTTCACTATCTCCTTCTCCTCCTCTTCGTTGTAACTCATCCATCATTTCCTATTCTCCCTATTATCCTCTCCTTCATCCTTTCTATCGCAGGTGTATCGTTAGTAAGACAGATGGTAATAGCCGGAGATATATCGCCCAGTCATCGTTATCAATATCCCGTGACAGGCGGAATACTTCGTCGAGCCCATAAGTTACAGTCATCGGTGCTGCTACGAGTGTACTGTTGGTAAGACAGAGGCGGTAATGGCTAGTAACACACCCCTGAGTCATTGCAATACCTGTTTCACATTATATATTCAGGTACAACACAGGTAAGAAGCGGTGGGTAACATTCATTTATTCACTCACAGGCTAATAGATGGATAGATACAGTAATATAAAAAGATAGTTGAGTACAAATAGATGAGTAACATTTTCGATATAGCAAAGTATTATAAAATCAATAATATAATGAGATTTAATACAGACAGACAGACTCACTCACTCACTCAATCCCTCACTCCCTCACTCACTCCACTCCACCATAACCACCCATAAAGATTGTTTTAGTTAGATATCAATGACACAGCAACACAAATGACACAATACCTCTTTCAAATGCAACACCAGGAAGAAAATATTCAATACTCAAAAAAAGCAAAAGGAATGGAATACAAAATGAAAATAAGCAAGAGTTGTCTGAATGAAATGAGTGAGAAGGGAAAAGTAGAGACAGAGAGAGGGTGCGAAAGAGAGAGAGATGCTGAGATGCTGCGCGGAATAAGGAATAGGGAGGGTACAGATGTAGAGGAGGAGAGAGATAGAGGAGGGATATGCTGAAACTGAGAAGGTAACCAAAGGAAGGAACGTATCGAAGAAAAGGAAAGTCTATGAGGAGGAGGAGGAGGAGGAGGAGGTAAGAGAGAGGAAGGACATTGGTAAAGAAAATAGAAAATAGAGAAGTAAGAAAAAATAAATAAAGTGCTGAGAGAGAGAGAGAGAGAGAGAGAGAGAGAGAGAGAGAGAGAGAGAGAGAGAGAGAGAGAGAGAGAGAGAGAGAATATTTTGACAGGCGGTGCCAATACTTACCACCAGCAGACACAGCACTGGAAGAGGAGGAGGAGGAGGAGGAGGAGGAGGAGGAGGAGGACACAAACACTGAGGAGCAACACCGCGCACCACCACCAACACCGCCACCACCTCCACACTGACCTAACCTCCTCCTCCTCCTCCTCCTCCTCCTCCTCCCCCTCCACTACTCGTCGCTCCCGTCACTTCCTCCACTAGTCTCCCTCATCCTCCTCTCCTTCCCTTTCCACTTTCCCCACCTCCATCTCCTCCTCCTCCTCCTCTTCCTCCTCCACTACTCGTCGCTCCCGTCACTTCCTCCACTAGTCTCCCTCATCCTCCTCTCCTTCCCTTTCCACTTCCCCCACCTCCACCTGCACTTCCTCCTCCTCCTCCTCCTTCTCCTCCTCCTCCTCCTCCACTACTCGTCCTCCCGTCACTTCCTCCACTAGTCTCCCTCCTCCTCCTCTCCTTCCCTTTCCACTTCCCTCCACCTCCACCTCCACCTCCTCCCCATCCTCCTCCTCCTCCTTCTCTACCTCGTCACCCTCTTTAACCTCCTCCCTCTCCTCTTCCTCCTCTTTCTCTTCCTACTTGTCCTGCTCCATTCCTGGTTAACACTCCTCCACCTCCTCCTCCTCCTCCTCCTTCTCCTCCTCCTCCTCCTCCTCTATTGTTGCGGCTTCCCCACGTGCTGGCAAGAACAGGACCCACCTTTCAAAATATTCTCTCTCTCTCTCTCTCTCTCTCTCTCTCTCTCTCTCTCTCTCTCTTCCTCATCCTCACCCTTTTTTCCTCCTCGTCCTCCTCCTCACCTTCCTCCTCCTTCTATTTACTTTTTCTCTCTCCACCTCCTCCTCCTCCTCAGCTGCATTCCTTTCAAAACTTGTACCTCGACTCATTCTTATCGCAGCGAACTGGTATTACGAACAGGGACTGGAATCATCGAGGAGAGCCGATGGACGAATAAACACCAAGCGGATTATTGGACAGAAGCCAGGCGGTGGGAGGGAGAGGGAGAAAAAAACGAAAAAGAAATGAGGGAGTGAAGGGAGCCAAAGGATAAGCTGTGAAACTAAGGAGGAAAAACTTGTTGGGTAATATTGATTGTAACGAAGATAAGTAGATAGATAGATAGATAGATAGACAGTGGGAGGGAGGAGAAAAAAAATGAGGGAGTGAAGGGAAGCAAAGGATAAGCTGTGAAAGTAAGGAGGAAAAGCTGGATGGATGATATTGATTGTAACGAAGATAAATGGATAGATAGATAGATAGGCAGTGGGAAGGAGAAGGAGAAAAAAACGAAAGAGAAAAGAGGGAGTGAAGAGAAGGAAAGGATAACCTGTGAATGTAAGAAGCAAACGATGGATGGATAATATTGATAGTAAAGAAGATAACTGTAAATAAAGATAGATAAATAGATAGATATAGACAGATAGATAGATTGAGTGATAAAAATAGATAGAAAGACAGATAGAGATTGATGAATAGACCAAGAGACATAAATTAATAGACGAACAGAAAAGGGATATAAATAGATAGTCATATAGATAATACATTTTCGATAAGGTTTGATACAGACAGACACAGACAGATATTTAGATCCACAGAACAGTGTTACGTTGGATCCTTATCTAACCTCTGTTGAATTCTCCTCTCTCTCTCTCTCTCTCTCTCTCTCTCTCTCTCTCTCTCTCTCTCTCTCTCTCTCTCTCTCTCTCTCTCTCTCTCTCTTCTTTGAGTGTGTGTGTGTGTGTGTGTGTGTGTGTGTGTAAAATGAAGGTAGTAAAAAAAAGATATCATCACCATCATCATCACCATCATCATCAACAACAACAACAACAATAACAACAACAACAACAACAATCAGCAACATAGCAATAACGAGAAAGCAATAAAGATGACAAGGAAATAATTGATAGCAAATTAAATAGAAAACCAGGAGTAATTGGAAGGGGGCAAAAAATGGAGGAGGGAGAGAATGATGAAGAGGAGGAGGCGGAGGAGGAGGAGAAGGAGGAGGAGGAGGAGGAGGAGGAGGAAAACTGGAGAAGGAGGAAAAGGAGGAGGAGTGATTTACTGCAAGAAAAAAAGGAGAACTAGAAGAACGAGAACGAAAACAAGATGAAGAAGAAGAAGAAGAAGAAGAAGAAGAAGAAGAAGAAGAAGAAGAAGAAAAGAAAGCAAAATAAAAAGAACAAGAACAAAAAGAACAAAAGAAAGAGAAGACGAAGAAGAAAAGAAGAAAAAGAAGAAAAGAGAAAATGAAGATGAAGAAGAAACAGAAGAAGAAGAAGAAGAAGAAGAAGAAGAAGAAGAAAAAGAAAAAGAAAAAGAAGAAGAAGAAAACGAAGAACAAGAACAAGAGATAATAAAGAACAAATTAATGAAGAAGAAAAAGAAGATGATGAAGAACAAGAAAAAAGAAGAAGAAGAAGAAGAAGAAGAAGAAGAAGAAGAAGAAAGAAGAAGAACAAGAAGATGAAGAAGAAGAAGAGGAAGAAAAACATGAAAAACAAGAACAAGAACAAGAACAAGACGAAGAAGAAGAAGAAGAAGAACACCCCGGAACGAAAACCTTCACCATATAAATTGCCAAAATCTAAAATTCAAAGTGGTCCTCCTCCTCCTCCTCCTCCTCCTCCTCCTCCTCCTCCTCCTCCTCCCTTGTCTTAACCGTATACATGCGATGAAGAGCAAAGAGGATGAAAGAGGGAAGGAAGAAAGGAAGGAAGGAAGGAAGAAAAGAAGGAAGGAATAGAGAACAACGAACACCACCACAACCTCCTCCTCCTCCTCCTCCTCCTCCTCCTCACCCTCCTCCTCCTCCTCCTCCTCCTCCTCCTCCTCCTCCTCCTTCACCTATGCATTTTAACGAAGCTGTGACACGTGACTTATATGGAAACGATAATCAGTTCACTATCTCCCTCTCTATCTCTCTATCTAGCAGGAGGTGGAGAAGGAGAATGAGGAGGAGGAGGAGGAGGAGGAGGAGAAGAGGGGAAGACATTGTTGAAACTAATCTCAAAGGAATGGAGGAATGGTTTAGGAAGGAAGGAAGAAGAGCTTGCAAAATGGGCAATAGGTTTCGTAAGTGAGAGAGAAGAAATATTAAGAGCCTCATTCAACCCAAGGAAGAAACTCTACAATAACACCCGAGAGAAACCAGCAACAAGCAAGAATCCGAACGCTTCCTCGATACACATAAATCAACTTCAAGAAACGACTCCGCTACTAAAACCTCTCCATCTATGAGCCTTAACAACCTACCTAAGCTCTCCTTAACTGCATATACCGTAACTACACTGTTCGCTACGCCTGTTCCGCCCATCCACTACCCTACAAGTAAGGGATTTAAGTGTCCTATAAGTTGCAGAAGTGGCGGTGGCTTGATGGGCGAGAGCAGTACGAAAGGTGATTTGAAACGCGTAAGGTGTGGAAGAAAGAGGAAGAGGAGGAGGAGGAGGAGGAGGAGGAGGAGGAGTAAGGGGCAGGTTAAGTGGAGTAGAAAGGCATGAAAGGAGTAATTAGAGGGTGTGAAACGTATAATAAGAGGGAATGCGAGAGGGTTGGATGGGGGTATGGAGGAAGAGGAGGAGTGTGTGTCCAGGGGTAGAGGGGTGTGAGGAGGAGGAATAGGTGTCGGGAGGGGAGGGGTGCGTGTCTGTCTGTGTGTGTATGATGGGAAGGGGAAGGGCAGGAAGATGTGTCGAGGGAGGGATAATGGGTCGATAATGGCGTGTGGGGTGTGTTGTGGGGTGAGGAATAGACGGAGAAAGGAGCAGGTACAGTGACAGCTGGTAGGAGGAGGAGGAGGAGGCGGAGGAGGAGGAACCTATTTGGGTGTGTTTAACCTGGATCATGGAGGGAGAAAGAAGGAGAATCTGAAGAAGAAAGGAATGGCAGGAAGGAAGCTGAGATGGAAATGCAGATGAAGGACTGGAGACTAAAAATAAAAGAAAAAGTAGCAATGAAAATAAAATGAAAATGAGATTAGCGTCCAAAAAGGAATGCAATATAAAAAGGAAAAATGTTAAAAAGTCAGAGAAGTAGATTAAAAATAAAAAATACCTAAAACAAAATACAGTCAAAGGTGGAAGGAGAAGAGGATAAAATAAGAAGACAAAATACAGCAACAAAAACAACAACATAAAGAAACACTAGAATGATGGAAGAAAGGAGCAGAAAGGGAGGTATGTATAGGTACTTATGGGGAGGTGTAAAAAGGTATACCTCTATTTGTGTATGGGGAATGGAGAGGAGGTTGTATGCAAAGAACCAATAGAAGGGGAATGGGGAGGGAGGGAGGGAGGAATGGAAAGAAGGGGAACAAGAGGGAAGGAGGAGGAGAAGGGAGAGAAAGGGGGAGGACGGGGAATGAAGGAATGGAAGAAAAGGGGAGAAGGGGGAGGAGGAGAGAAAGGGGGAGGAAGAGGAATGAAGGAATGGAAGAAAAGGAGAAGAGGAATGAATGGAAGAAAAGGGAGAAGGGGATGAAGGGGAGGAGGGAGAGAAAGGGGAAGAAGAGGAATGAAGGAATGGAAGAAAAGGGGAGAAGGGGGATGAAGGGGGGAGGAGGGAGAGAAAGGGGGAGGAAGAAGAATGAAGGAATGGAAGAAAAGGGGAGAAGGGGGATGAAGGGGGGAGGAGGGAGAGAAATGGGGAGGAAGGAGAGCGAGGGAATGGAAGGAAGGGGTACAAGAGGGGATTAGGAGAAGGGAGAGAAAGGGAGGGAATAAGGAGGAGCAGGTGAGCTCATACCTGGGTGACTCATAACCTTCCCTCAGGTGTGCGTGTGTGTGTGTATGTGTGTGTGTGTGTGTGAGTGTGTGTGTGTGTGTGTGTGTGTGTGTGTGTGTGTGTGTCAGAAAGGGAAGCTTGAGGAATACAAATGGCGTGAGGAAGAGGCGACAGACAGACAGACTAATTAATGAGCTACAGAGAACACGCAAACAGATAAACCGACACACCAACGGACCGGCTGACGGAAAGACTAACCGACTGACAGAAGAGGCGGGACTGGGGGGGGAAGGGGAGACAAACCTGTAGGGAAGAGAAAAAAACATCAGAAAATTGTCGTTGCTGTTGTGGTAGTAGTAGTAGTAGTAGTAGTAGTAGTAATAGTAGTAGCAAGGTAGGTAAGAGAACCGGGTAGGACACGTAGTAATGGGTTTAAACAGGATAAATTCAGACTCAACAGGGACACAGGCAAAAATTGGTTCACTAACAGAGTGGTGGATGAGTGGAATAGGCTTAGCAGTCATGTGGTGAGTGCCAATACAATTGTCACATTCAAAAATAGATTAGATAAATTCATGGACAGCGATATTAGGTGGGGTTAGATTCACGGGAGCTTAGGTTCAAAGGAGATGCCTCGTACAGACCTACCGGCCTCTTGCAGACTCCTACGTTCTTATGTTCTTATGTTCTTCTAGTCGATGAATATAAATAACTCTTACATCATTTTCTTCCTTTTATTTCCCATTACTGTCTCCCACACGTTAAGAAGAAAAAGAAAAAAAAAGGAAGAAGAAGAAGAAGAAGAAGAAGGAGAAAAAGAAGATAAACAACAACAACAACAACAACAACAACGAGGAATGTCCATAATAACAACAACTATCCACTCACCTATCTCTCTCTCTCTCTCTCTCTCTACATACCCAGCCACCAACCTACCACAGACCACAAGCCACTGTTTCGCGTGTTCTTTTATTTACGTGCTCATAGTCGCGTAGACCCTCTCACCCTTCGGCTCCAATTCTGCAGCCACGCCTCGACCTCTCCAACCTTCGATAATTATGTGAAGTGTGTGAGTAAACTACTAATAAAGGGGAGAAGCAGAGGAGGGGAAGGGGAAGGAGGAGGATGCTGAGGAGGGAGAGGGAAGGAGATAATGCCTGCGGAGTCTCTGTTTACGGTACGACAACTATGTGTTCAGTGTTGCCGGTGTGACTGCGCTGCGCTGCCGGACGTGTGAGTGTTTTGACCTGTTGTTGTCCCTTTCACTCAACGTTAGCAAATTGTCGTACTCAGCCTCATATTGTCGTACTGAGCCTCATATATCTGGCAATTTGAGACTAAAAAAACGTCACACCCACAAAAATAACGATACCCATTTCTAGTTATTGCTAAAAACGTTAACTATATAGAGGGTCTTTTACAATCGTTATGCGTTAGAAATAGGAAAAGCTATCGTGGTGAGTGCGATAACGTGGCATCCCTGCTTTCACTAATCCGTTAAAATAATAAACAATGGGTGAGGTTGAGTGTTTTGGTGGTGGTGGTGGTGGTGGTGGTAGTCAGTCCATTAATCAATCAGTTACAGTGGTAGTAAGTAGTAGTAGTAGTAGTAGTAGTAGTAGTAGTAGTAGTGGTAGTAGTAGTAGTAGTAGTAGTAGTAGCGGTGGTGGTGGTGGTGATGGTAATAGTATTAGTAGAGGTACATGTTGTATTTGATATATTGTTGTTTTTGTTGTTGCAGTAAAAAATAATCATAATAATGTATCTATAAATTTAGTGTAGTAAAAGTAAAGATAAAAGAGCAATAAATAAAGAATAATAAAAGAGGAAAATCAAGAACAAGAACATAAAGAACAAGAAGAACAAAAAAGGTAATCTATAAATTCGGTGCAGTAAATATAAAGATAAAAGAGAAATAAATGAAGGAGAAGAAGAAGAAGAAGAAGAAGAAGAAGAAGAAGAAGAAGAAGAAGAAAGAAAGAAAAGAAGAAAAAGAAAAGGAAAAAGAAGGAAAAGAAGAAGAAGATGAAGAAGAAGAAGAAGAAAAAGTACAAGAAGAAGTAGTAGCAAAAGAAGAAGAAGAAGAAGAAGATGATGATGATGATAATGATGATGATGGTGATGGAGATAATGAAATAATTGCTTTACACCATAATCAATCATAATCTTTACTACTTTTTTTACGGTAGTGGGAAACTCATGACCTAAAGTTAATTGAATAGCTTGTGAGTGTGTGTGTGTGTGTGAGTGTGTGTGTGTGTGTGTGTGTGTGTGTGTGTGTGTGTGGCTTTACATTAAGATTCTTACTTGATTATCTCCTTCACTATCTCTAAAAAGTCGTCAACCCATCTGTCTGTCCTCCTCCTCCTCCTCCTCCTCCTCCTCCTCTTCCTCCTCCTCACCGGACAACTTACCTGAATATTAAATCATGTCGGTGACCCTCTCTCTCTCTCCCCCTTCATCCTTATCACCTTTATCTCATCCTTATTTTCTTTTTTTCTTTTTTTCAGCCTCACTACCAAGACCACCATCACCATCATCTATCAACTCCTCCTCCTCCTCCTCCTCCTCCTCCACTTCCTTTTTCTCTCACCTTTCTGTCCTCCTCTTACACGAGGAGTAAAAACAAAAGGTAGTTTTATAAGGAGTTCGATCCCATACATAGACAACACTCTTTTTGTTAGCTGCTACTGAATTTAATGGTCCTCCTCCTCCTCTTCCTCTTCTTCTCCCTTTCTCTTTTTTTCTCTCCCCTTTTCTCTCGTATTAAATTATCCAACTCCATTGCCTTCCTACATTTTCTTTTCCATCATCATTCTCTTTCTCTCTTCATCTTCCTCTCCTTCCTCTCCACTTTTCAGCTTTCTCCTATACCATCATTCTCTTTCTCCCTCTCTCTTGCTCTCTATCCTTCATGTTCTCTCTTCATTGTCTCTTTACTTTCCTCTTTTTCATTGTATTTTGTCTTTTTCACTTCCCTTATTTCCATTCTTTCTCTCCCTTTATTCCCTTTCTCTTACAATCTTTTTATTCGCTTTCTCTTTTATGGTCTCTCTAAGGCCTATTAACTTCCCTTTTTCCGTCATCTTTTCCTTTCTAACCTCCTATTGTCACCCTTCTCTCTTCCTCCATTTCTTCCCTTTTACCTATACCACCATCTCTCTCTTCCTTCCTTCTCTATCCTCTTATTTTTCCATCTTCCCATTTCTTACTTCCTCTACTTTCCTTTCCTCTTCCCTTCTTGACTTTCTCCAAGCTCCATCTTTCGCTCTCTTCCATACTCTCTTCATTTTTCATCATCTTCCCCTTTCTTACTTTCTACTTTTCCCCTTCCTTTTCACTTCTCCCTTTTTCTAACCTCTATCTTTTCTCTATTCCTTGCTTACTTCCTCATTTCCTTCTCTAACTTCTTGCCTTTCTCTTATATCCATCTTTCCCTTTCTCTCCTTACCCCCCCCCCCCCCTCCCAAACATCACTATCCCTTCATCCATTTCCTACCTTCTCTACCCTTTTGTTTTTTCATCCTTCTCTTTCCCCTCATTCTTACTCCTTGCCTTTTTCTATTGCATCTTCTTTTAGCTCCACGTTCTTTCCACTCAACTACCGCTTCATCCACTCACTTCCTTCTCCACCAGCACCTCCATTCCTCAGGCGTAAGCAATCTCCCTACATTAATCCCTCGGCAGACAGCTGTGATGGTGCCCTTGCGACTGCCTGCCCTTATATGCTGGGCCAAGGGGACAGGAACGCGGTATTTATAGTCTCGCCCTCCGCAGTGTTGCCAAGTGGCGTCATCCATCACCACTGGACACACCTCTGACCCGCTTACTGAAGGAGCAGGAGGAGGTGGAGGAGGAGGAGGAGGAGAAGACAGCTGAAGGAAGGTATGTGGGGAGTAGAGAGGTAGGAGAAGAAATAGTGGTGGTAAAATAGAAGATAAATGAGAGAGGAAGAGGAAGAGAGAAAGAGGAAGAAGAGGAAGAAGGAGAAAGAGGAGGAGGAGGAGGAAGAAGAAGAGGAAAATAAGCAAAAGGGATAAGCGGAGAAGTAAAATGAAGATATAGAAGTAGAAGGAAGAAGAGGGATGTTCAGATAAAAGAAAAGGAGGATGAGGAGGAAAATGAGAAGAAAGTGAAGGAGGAACAGACGCAGATGAAGAAACAGGAGGATAAGCAAAAAGGAGAACTGGAAAAGAGAAAGAGAGGAGGAATAGAGATGGAAGGAATAAAGATTGGCAGGTGGAAGAAGAGGAGGAGAAGGAGATAGAGAAGAAAGTGAACAGACGCAGATGAAGAAACAGGAGGATAAGCAAAAAGGACAACTGGAGAAGAGAAAGAAAGGAGGAATAGAGATGGAATGAAGAGAGATTGGCATGTAGAAGAAAAGGAGGAAGAGGAGGGAAATGAGGAAAAGAAAGAGGAGAAGAAGCAGAAGCAGGAGAAGAAACAGGAGGATAAGCAAAAAGGACAAATGGAGGAGAGAAAGAGAGGAGGAATAGAGATGGAATGGAGAAAGATAGGCAGGTAGAAGAAAAGGAGGAAGAGGAGGAGAATGAGGAGAAGAAAGAAGAGGAGGAAAAGACGCAGATGAAGAAACAGGAGGATAAGCAAAAAGGACAACTGGAAAAGAGAAAGAAAGGAGGAATAGAGATGGAGTGAAGAAGGATAGGCAGGCAGAAGATGAGGAAGAAGAGGCAAGGGAGTGGTGGTGGTGGTGGTGGTGGTGGTGGTGGTGGTAATTACTACGCTTATTCGTCTATTTGCATTAATTCATGAGGCGGATCAGTGGCTAGTTAGATGTTAAAGGGAAGGAATTTGCTGCCTAATTACCGATTCATCCTCGAAATTACAAATAGCAAAAAGTCGTCGATGTGGAATGTATACAAAACAGGAATACTCTTTTTTTTATCTAAGTCCTGCGGTGCTTTGGTGGTGGTGGTGATGGTGGTGGTGGTGGCGGCGGCGGTGGTCAATCACGGCTTAAGTCCTTTTCTGGCACCAAACCAAATAATAGAATCGCCTTACTTGGCAAACCTCCTTTTTCTTCCCCCCTTCCCTTCCTCCCCTCCTCACCCGACCCTCCCTTTTTTTCGTTTCCTTCTTCATCTTCATCTTCATCTTCTTTATTTATGGGCGGCATTATCTGTGTGTGGCTAATTCCCCCCATAAAGCAGGGATTTGGCAGGAGAGAGAGAGAGAGAGAGAGAGAGAGAGAGAGAGAGAGAGAGAGAGAGAGAGAGAGAGAGAGAGAGAGAGAGAGATAGAGAGAGAGAGAGAGAGAGAGAGTGTACAACAGACAATAGGGATAAAGAGGAAGGTTTTATCATAAACAGGAGACAAGGAAATAAAATAAGGAATCAGGCAACACGTAAGAAATTAAAAGAGAGAGGAGGAGGAGGAGGAGGAGGAGGAGGAGAAAGGGGAGAATAAGTAAAAGGTCAGGAGGTTGAATGAATGAATGAATGTAGGGAAGGATAACATGATGGAGGGAGGAATGGAGGAACAATGGAAAAGGGGAGGAAGAGGAGAGAGACAAAGGAAGGATGAGAAGGATTTATTACGTTTCTGTGTATTGGAGAAGGAAGGAAGGAAGGAAGGAAGGAGAAAGAAACTGAGAGAAATGAACTGTGGCAAGATAGAGAAGAGAGAGAAATATATTGATGGCTCTGGGAAAACGAAAGGGAGGGAATCAGTGCAAGGGAATATATTAATTAAGCGAATAAAGGGAAAATAAAAAGGAAAGAAGGGGAATGGAAGCAAAGGAAGGGGAGACTCATAAAAGCACAGGTGGAGGGGACGAAAGGAGGAGAAAGAGGGGAATAGGAAGGAAGAGGAGGAGGGGGAGGAGGAGGAAGAGCAGGTGAGTGTGACTAAAGCTAAGTGCATGAAGGAAGAGAGAGAAAGAGACAGAAGGATGGGGAGGGAGAGAAAGGGAGAGAGGGGAGAGGAAGGGGAGGGAGAGAGGAGGAAGGAGGTGGTTGACAGAAAAGGCAATGCTGAAACTGGTCTTTTAAAACCCTTCCCACCGCTCCCCCAACCACCCTCCCCAACCACTACCGCCACCACAACCACTGCCACCCCCCGCCCCCACCACCACTAATTTAACCACTGCAATTTCTACCAGTCTACCGGCCTCACCACGTCCTTCCACTATATTAACCCAAAACTCGCACTTTGTCTGTCAATTATGAAACATTCTCTCTCTCACACACAATCTCTCTCTCTCTCTCTCTCTCTCTCTCTCTCTCTCTCTCTCTCTCTCTCTCTCTCTCTCTCTCTCTCTCTCTTCTCTCTCTCTCTCTCCAAATCAACCAAATTACCCACCATATCAACCCCAGACTCACACTGAAACCTGTCAACCTCCCTGAACCTCTCCCATTCGCAAGATCTCCCACCACAACCCTAATCAAACTCTACCATCAACCTCCCAGAGACACACACCTCCTCTACTCTAAACCCATTCACCCACCCAACGAACCCCACTTTTCTCTTCATCCATCTAATATCATCCACCAAAGCCACCTACTCCATCTCAGTAATACACACATCCATTCACCTACCCACTCAACCCAAAATTATTCGTCTCATCCACCTAACCTCACTCACCAAACCACTACCTCATCCACCTCCTCACCACAGCCATCACACACACCTGCTCTCACACTCTCCTCTACCTATCTCCTCACCACCACCACCTCCTCCACCTCACAACCCACTTATCCACTCTCTCACACTCCTCTCATCCACCCAAGCTCCCAAGTAAGCCAGTCAGGTGACCTAACCCCAAAAGTAACTTGAGTATAATCTTTCGTTCGTCCGTAAAAGCTTTGCGCTAATCCTCCAAAGAAATTACCATGCGACATTAATATGCTCAATGCTACTATTTGCGATATATATATGCGGCGCACGTCGGGCTGTCCATCAGGAAATTAGGCACGGGCGGGAAAGAGAGAGAAAGGAGGAGGAGAGAGAGAAGACGTGTTACAAGGAAATATATAACGAATTGGATTTATGGTAAGACACTGTGGGTGGGGCTGGGTGGGGGTAGGATGGCATGGTAAGGGGAGCGCTTGGATAGTGGAATGTGCCTGGTGGTGGTGGTGGTGGTGGGTGTGTAAATATTGGACAGGTAAGGACACTCGGGAAATGGGTAAAAGGGTAATGTCACTCCCCTACCTATTCTTATGTGTTTCTTCCTCTTCTTCTTCTTCTTCTTCTTCTTCTTCATTAATTTGTTCTTTATTATCGTCTTGTTTTTGTTCTTCTTCTTCTTCTTCTTCATTAATTTGTTCTTTATTATCGTCTTGTTTTTGTTCTTCGTTTTCTTCTTCTTCTTCTTCTTCTTCTTCTTCTTCTTCTTCTTCTTCTTCTTCTCCTTCTCCTCCTTTTATTCCATTTGTTCACCTCATTTTCCTTCTATTTCCTCGTGTTCAGTTTAATTTGTCTTCCTCTTTCTGTTCCTGTTCTTCCTGTTCCTTCCTCTTTTCTTTTTATTATACCTGATCCTTCTTTTTTTCCTCCTCCTGCTCCTCCTAATTAATTTTATCCGCTCCTTCCTATTGTCGTTTTTCTTCTCATCCTCTCCGGTTTCTGCTTCTTCTTCCTCTTCTTTAGGACTTTTTTTTTTCTATTTCGTGTTTTCTGGGATTTCCTTTTATCTCTCTCTTGTTTGCTTCTTCCTTTTCCATAACATTTTTTTCTCCACTGTCTGTCTCCTCTATCTTCTCTTTTATCTTCATCATCATCGTTGTTGTTGTTCTTTTCCTTTCTCCGCATTGTCTTTTCTATTTTTCTTTTCTTTCTCTCCTAAAATCTAATTCATCATTTTCTACTCCGTCTCATTTTTCGTCGTTTTTCATCTTCGTCGTCCTCTTCCTCGTTCTTCTCTTCCTCTCGTCGTCAGATTCCTCGTTGTTAAAGTCATTATCTCGTTTTTAGCCCTCCTCTTTTTTTCTTCCTCTTCATCCTCCTCCCCCTTCCCTCCCACCCCTCCACTCCGTACTCCAATCCATCTTCCTCCTCTTGATTCATTATATATTTCCTCCTCCTCCTCCTCCTCCTCCTCCTATGTTTAATTCTCTCTCTGTCTGTCTTCGGATTAATTCTTTCACTTTAGAATTACAAAGTTTTACGAACGAAAAACTATCTCACTCTGCATGATTGTGTGTGTGTGTGTGTGTGTGTGTGTGTGTGTGTGTGTGATGCCACGTACACGCTCACCAAGTTAATCTGATATCCCGTTTTTCTTTCCAACTTTACTTCCGTTTTCTTTCGTGGGAGCAGCTTTTTGCGGTCACCCATAAAAAAAAATAGCAACTTTTAAATCCTCCGCCTTCCCTTCTTCCTCCTCCTCCTACTCGTTGTCATCTCCTTTTTCTCCTCCTCCTCCTCCTCCTCCTCCTCCTCCTCCTCCTATGGGTGAAGCAGTGTAGTCAATAACTCTTCAGGAGGGGAATAAATTTGTAATAAAAGTCTTGGTAATATTTTCGAACAGCGTGTGATATGTAAATTGTCCCTCACTCCTCCTCCTCTTCCTCTTCACTATCCTCCCTGTTTCTTTTTTCCTCCCCTCCCTCCTTTCCTCCTTCCCTCCCTTCTTCCTTTCCTCCTTCCTCCTCCGTTTTTTTTTTTCTTTAAGTTTTTTTTTTCTTCCTTCTTGGTATTTCTTTCTATATCATGTATGGTTGTCTTATTCCTTAATTTACCTCTTATCCAGCCCTATTTATCTTTTTCTTCATCTTTCTCCTTCCCGCCATCCTCTCCTCTTCTTCCTCCTATTTCACTCCTAACCCTCCCTTTCTATACTTTTTTTTATTTCTTTACTTAATATTTTCTCTTTTCCTTCATCTTCTATACAACAGATGCATTTTTTTCTCCGTATACTTCTTCGTCAGTCCTATTCTTCCTTATCCTCCTCTTCCTCCTCCTCTTCTTCCCCTTTACTCCACATACTGCCTCTACCCATATATAACGAAGTGGGAGGGTGGAAGGGAGGGATGTGAAGGAAGAATAGGGAGGAAAAAATAAAAGCGAGAAAATGAAAGGAAAAAAGATCAGAGAACGCAAGAAGAGTGAAGGAAGGGAAGCGGAAGAAGAGAAGATGGATGGGGGTGGAGGAGGAGGAGGAGGAGAAGGAGGAGGAGGAGGAAGGAAGGGGGGGATAAAGGGTGATTATAAGATGTACATGTGTTGCTCAGTTTTATAGTCTTCCTGATGAATCTCTCTCTCTCTCTCTCTCTCTCTCTCTGCTAAGAGAGAGAGAGAGAGAGAGAGAGAGAGAGAGAGAGAGAGAGAGAGAGAGAGAGAGAGAGAGAGAGAGAGAGAGAGAGATTTACAGAGATTTACATAGAAAATCATACCACACAGACCCCATGGTCCAGATTAAGTGGTCTAGGTGATTCTACATTAAACAGATGGCTCCAAAACGTTGCTTTTCAACTCTATTTAATATTAAGTTGAAGGGTGTCGGTCGAGCTTGTTTTTAAAAGTCAGTCGTGTTACACTGGACCACTGAAGGTGGGAGCTTATTCCATTCTCGCACTACAACGTTGTTGAAGAAAAATTTCGTGCAGTCTGAATTTACTTGTCTACATTTAAGTTTTGCGCCATTATTCCTCGTTCTCAAAGTGTCATCGATCATAAACAATTTTGATTTGTCCACATTCGTGAATCCATTAAGTATTTTAACACATTCGATTAATTTTCCTCGGAGGCGACGTTTCTTAAGAGAGAACATGTTAAGGGTGGAAAGCCTTACGTCGTAGGGTTTGTTGCGCAAGGAAGGGATCATTTTTGTTGCCCGACGCTGAACACCTAATTTAGCAATGTCCTGTGCATGGTGGGGAGATCAAAACTGTACCGCTTATTCCAAGTGGGGTCTGCCTAAACCTTTGTAGAGCGGAAGTATTACTTCTTTATTTTTTAATAAAAAGTTTCTTATAATGAAACTCAACATTCTGTTCGCTTTATTTGCTGCATCGATGCATTGCTGGGAGAATTTGAGGTTTAACGCGATTTTGACCCCCAGGTACTTGACGCAGTGAACGATTTTAAGTTTGATGCCGCGCATTTCGTAATCGAAATTCTTATTTCTTGTTCCAACTTGAAGGACCCGGCACTTGTCTACATTAAAGGGCATCTCCCATCTATCAGACCAAGCTGAAATTTTTGCAAATCCTCTTGGAGGATTTGTCTGTCTTCGTCAGTGAGAACCGAGTTACCAATCTTTGTGTCGTCTGCAAATTTACTAATGAGATTATTGATTCCAATGAAGAGCACTGGGCAGGGAACCGAGCCCTGAGGGACGCCACTAGTGACCGGCGCCCACTCTGAATTAAATCCGTCAATCACTGCTCTTTGTTGTCTGTTGCTCAGCCAATTCGCGATCCATTGGTGTACTTGACCGTCAATACCTATTTACTTTAATTTATAAAGTAATTAATGATGTGGAACTTTATCAAACGCTTTCTGGAAATCAAGATAGACTACGTCCAGTGCTTTGGTTACGTCATAAACTGAGAAGAGATCGTTATAAAAAGGTCAATAGGTTTGATAGGCAGGATCTTTTGTTACGGAAGACATGTTGTGAATCCCCAATTAATGAGTGGCTTTCAAGGTAACTCCCAATTTCGTCTCTAATTATACTCTCGAGTAGCTTGCCTACAACTGAAGTTAGACTAATGGGCCTGTAATTACCTGGTATTTTTTTTGTCTCCTTTTTTAAAAATCGGTGTTACGTTAGCCTTTTTCCAATCCGAAGGGACGATGCCTTGTCGCAAGGACATATTGAAAACGGTTGTGAGAGAGGAGAGTATTTCGCTCTTTGTTTCTTTAAGCAGTATAGGATATACTTTGTCAGGTCCGGGACTTTTATTTGTTTTAAGGGATTGGAGAGCTTTTAGGACTTCATCGGTAGTTATTACAAAGTTAGGCAATGCATGCTCGAGATATACGTTAGTACTGGTGTTGGTGGTAGTGGTGGGAAGACTGCTAGTATTAAACACCGAGGAAAAGTAATTGTTTAATAAGTTCGCAACGTGTTGGCTGTCAGTCACTAGTTCACCGTCACTGTTTGTTAGAGGTCCAATTCCACTTCTGATCGCCTTCCTGTTGTTTATATAACTGAAGAAGGATTTCGGATTATTTTTACAGTTGGCTGCAATGTTTTCTTCATATCTACGCTTTGCCTGACATACTAATCTTTTTACTCGCCGCCTGGCTTCATGATAAAGTCTAATGTTTTCGGGCGTGCTTTGCTCTTTCTTTAGCCTGTAAGACAATTTTCTCTCCTTAACCGAATGTTTAATTTCGCTATTAAACCAAGGTGGGCTTTTATTAGTGTTACTTCGCTTCTCGCACAATGGGACAAATGTGTTCTGCTGAGTGAGTAAATGATTTTTAAAGTTTAGCCAGGCTTCCTCTACGTTGCAATCATCTGATAGTTGTATTTCTGTTAGTTTTTGTCGGATTTCTACGAAATTTGCTCTTTTGAAATTGGGCACCTTTACTTTATTTTCAGTCACTGTTGTTTGAGCTCTAATGTCGACGCGCACTAATTTATGATCGCAAGAACCGAGGTGTTCTCCTACCGTAACATTACTGACTAGGTTATCCTGGGTCGCTATAACAACGTCTAGTATGTTATTTTGTTGAGTTGGTTCAGTAACCATTTGGCTTAGGTAGTTTTCTTCAAAAAATTCGATCATTCTATGTGACTCGCCTTTTGTACCTGAGAGTCTTGCCAAGTCGATATTGGGGAGGTTAAAGTCTCCTAATATTAGTGAGTCGCTGTTATTAAATGACTGCTTTAAAACGCTGTACATTTCAACATCATCATCGAGTGATTACCCCGGAGGCCTGTAGGTGACAGATATATTTAGATTAATTTTAATTATTGCAATGAGAGAGAGAGAGAGAGAGAGAGAGAGAGAGAGAGAGAGAGAGAGAGAGAGAGAGAGAGAGAGAGAGAGAGAGAGAGAGAGAGAGAGAGAGAGAGAGAGAGAGAGAGAGAGAGAGAGAGAGAGAGAGAGAGAGAGAGAGAGAGAGAGAAGGAAGGGCAGGTGACTAACCTTTAATACCTGTTTGTCAACTTTCGTTTGAGCAAAATCAAAATTTTTACTTCAAAAGACTCGACAAGAAGAGCAATTAAGAGGTGGTGGGAGGAGGAGGAGGAGGAGGAGGAGGAGGAGGAGGAGGAGGAGAAGTAGCAGGAAGTGAAGGAGCAGGAAGGAGATTAGGAAGGAAGAAGAAACATGAAAACAGGGAAACATGGAAGAGCAGGCAGCAGACAGGACAAGATAGCACCACCACACTCCTCGGTCACCACCAATAACAAATCCAGAAAAAGACTGAACGACTTACAAGGAACTGACTGACTGAATCGGAAACAAGGACCAGAGAGAGAGAAAGAGTGAAAGAGACGCAGGGGGAAGGGAAGAGCCTGCAGACGACCACCACAAAACAGGTCTGAGACAATACTGATAAAAGGCACATTAAAGCAGCAATAATCCCTCGCAGCAAAGCACAAAAACAAGAAGTTGACTGGCCACATCATTAACACGCCTCCCGCTGTATATAAATGTGTGATGGAAGGAGGAGGAGGAGGAGGAGGAGGGGAAAGACAGGAAACGGAAATGAATAATAATGAGGTGATAAAGAGAAAAAAACAGCTTGAAAACAACTTAGAACAGAAAGAAAAATAGGAGAAAACAATAAGAGGAAATTTCACAGTACCTCGATATGAAAAAATGGGATGATAATAATGATAAGAAGAAGAAAAAGAAGAAGAAGAAGGATAATAATAATAATAAAGGAGAAATTATGATGGTGATGATGGTGATGACTATGAAGATGATGATGGTAATAAATGAAAGATAAAAAAAGGGCGGGGAACACAAAAGAGAAGCAAGGAAAGAGAAGGAGGAGGAGGAGGAGGAGGAGGAGGAGGAGGAGGAGGAGGAGGAGGAGGAGGTTCTAACGCACCACAACATTAGATATTATAATACCACTCAGAGAAGAAAGAGGATGAAGGAAAAAAAAAAAAAAACATGGAAGACAAAGAAAAAAAAGAAAAAAAAAACAGACATAAAAGAAATAAAAGACAACACAACTGAAAAAAAATAACATTAAGAAAATTTTTACATTTAGGAAGACCCGATGAGGCTTGTTGCTTGGTTGCTTATTTAGTTGACTAGCTGGCTATAGAAGTGGTCTGGCCGGTAGGTTGTCTCTGATCCGCCTCCCTCCCTTCCTTCCTTCCTTCCTCCTCATCCTCTCTCTCTCTCTCTCTCTCTCTCTCTCTCTCTCTCTCTCTCTCTCTCTCTCTCTCTCCCTCTCTCTCCCTCCCTTCCTTCCTTCCTTCCTCCTCATCCCCTCACTCTCCCTCCCTCCCGTCCTTCCTTCCTCCCCATCCCCTCTCTCTTCCTGCCTCTCTCCATCCCTATCCCCCTCACTCAGTCATTCCCACACGCCCCCTCACCAAAGACCTCCGCGAGCAAACAACACTGATGAGGTTTAACTTAGGTCACTATTCTCCTCAAACATCTCGCGACTCACCCACCCACATTTGATAAGGTTTTTGTGGAAGCTGTAGGTACTTCCATGGATAGCTTTATGAGCCTCGTGATAGTTTAACAAAGTTTCTGCATCATAATTGTCAACTAAGTATTTATGAAAACTCGACTCATCTCCGTTGTGGCTTCTGGAAATACTTGTAAAAAATGTAAGCATCCGAGAACACGACCCTAATTACTTATATACAGTCTCTGCCATCCCAGCTACATCTTGTTTATATAGACAGGTTTTCAAGGCCATGCCCACTGCCAGAGTCAATGCACAGTAAGACGAGAACTGTTTATAGAGAATGAAAACTGTTGCATGTTAGATTCAGTTTGTGATCTTTTGAAGCCTCATCTTGTGTGATATTTTAGTGAATTGAGTTCTTTCGTCCTCTTTTTTGTGTGATTTAGTCTTGATCTGTTTTCCATCACTAAAACAAGGAAAAATCACAACGTAGTCAATGTCATCTATATAACGATCACTTAAAAGTCTATTCCACCCCTGCAATTCCACTTAAAACCCCTTCACCCCTCTTTTTTGTGTGATTTAGTCTTGATCTGTTTTCCATCACTAAAACAAGGAAAAATCTCAACGTAGTCAATGTCATCTATATAACGATCACTTAAAAGTCTATTCCACCCCTGCAATTCCACTTAAAACCCCTTCACATCCACTACCATTCCACTTACTTCATCACAACCACATCAGATACTACCATCCTTTTGTAATACCTAACCATAACCACACTTACACTCACTAATAAGGTCATTCAATCACTCTACCTCATCCAGATCAACTTCCATACCACCAAGACTTCTCCACACCCACACCAAAGCCACTTACAGCAGGATCTAGCATCAAACGAATAATAGGTCGTTAAATGCGGATTCGTTAGATGTGAGCTCGTTAGATGTGAAATCCGAGTGTATTAATCCTTCATGACCACTTATTATAACTACACATTGTTCCACCACTCCTTTACAAATTAAATTCTTATATATTCACTTCCTTCTATGCAAGTATTGAAATTTTCCCTTATTTTTCTTTCTATCGTAAGTTGTTTTCTAGCTGGGGGGAGGAAGTACTCTTTATTACTTCATTATTATTATTTTCTGTTTCCTATCTTTCACCTCCGCACTTACTGCCAAACATGACCACACAAATCACTCCACCACTCCAGTACCACTTTTAACTCCTCCACCTCCACCTCCATTCCACTTGCTTCTCCACACGCGCATCAAGGCCACTTACTTCCATTCCTTCATAACTGCCAAACATGACCACACAACTCACTCCACCACTCCAGTGCCATTTTTAATTCCTCCACCTCCATTCCACTTGCTTCTCCACACGCGCATCAAGACCACTTACTTCCATTCCTTCATAACTGCCAAACATGACCACACAAATCACTCCACCACTCCAGTACCACTTTTAACTCCTCCACCTCCACCTCCATTCCACTTACTTCTCCACAAGGGCATAAAAAACACTTACTTCCACTCTTCCATAACTGCCAAACCTGACCACACAAATAAATCCACCACTCCAGTACCACTTTACCTCCCCCACCTCCACTTCCATGCCACCTAGACTTCTCCACATTCACATCAGAGCCACTTAGATCACATTCACTCCCTTGAAACCGATCTTGATTCCACTTCTCTGGCCGCATCAAGACCGGGGCTGATCCCTCATTCAGCCCACGTCCACGAACCCGAGCCGCTAGATCACTGACCGCTGACCACCTCACTGACAAGACCATTACGAGCAGGAGGAGCACCAATTACTCTCTCTCTCTCTCTCTCTCTCTCTCTCTCTCTCTCTCTCTCTCTCTCTCTCTCTCTCATCGCTCCCTTACATGCTTATCTCCAGCAAAATTCAAATGCACATTCTATTTATCTCTTTTTTTTTTCTCTCTGTCTCCTTAGCTTTTCGCAACCTGATCATGTGTGTGTGTGTGTGTGTGTGTGTGTGTGTGTGTGTGTTTGAGTGAGTAGTAGTAGTAGTAGTAGTAGAGTAGTAGTAGTAACAATGGATCTTAAAGTTAAATGTACATATCACAAAATTATTTCTTGTATTCTCCATTTATAAAAGAGGAAAATAAAATCAACAAGACAGCAACAACAATAATGATAATGACAATAGTGCTAAGGATGACTACACATAAAAAGACACTTACGAAAAAAAAAGAAAAAAAAACGTGACAAAGCCTCCAAGTTTAATGAGAATGACAACTATGATCAAAACAAACAATTAAAATACAAATACTGACCTCTCACACACACACACACACACACACACACACACACACACACACACACACACACACACACACACACACACAACATAACAGGCAAATAATTCACCGGCCTGACAGCGGTCCAGAGAATTGGGAAATTTAAAGCAGGGACTGAATCTTGCTTTGGGGAGAGGAGGAAGGGAGGGAGGGAAGGAGAGAAGGATACTAAGGATGGGAAGGGAAGGAGAAGGGAGAAGACCGGAGAAGGATGAGAAGGCGTGGATGGGGAAAAAGGCAACAAATTAAAATGACTAACAAAAAAAATATGGAGGTAAAAATAATGGAGAAAATGAAAGGAATAAAGTTAGAAAAAAGCTTGCATCAAAAAGTAGGAAGAAAAAAAGAAACAGATAAATGGAAAATATTTGGACAGGAAGAAAATTTAAAGGAAAACCAGGAAAGTGAAGATTAGATGTTAATAGGTAAAGGGAGGAGAGATACAAGTCAGACTATGTGCTATTGAAAAGATAAGGGCAAGGCAAGATAAAGATATGACTAGAGGAGGAAAATCAAACAAATGCGGAAGTAGGTACATAGGCGTGGGGAGGAAGTTATTAAAGGACAGGAAAACAAGAAAGAAACAATGAGAAAACACAAGGACAGGAAAAAGAGCTCAGCCTTTACTGAATCAAATATATAAAAGGAGAGAGAACCGAAGCTGATCCGTCATGCGTGGGAAGAAAGGGATGAAGAGGAGGAGGACGAAGAGGACGAAGACGTGTAGGAGGGTAATTGGACGATCAAAGAGAACAGGATGACTGGCAAGAAGACAAGAGAGAAAGAATTAAGGAGAAATGATGTTACTGTCTCAAAAGCAGGAAAAAGAAGGAGGTGGAAGAGGAGTACAAAGACGAGGAGTGACAAAGAGAACGGGACAAAGAGAACAGGAGAATGACAAGGAGACAGGAGAGAGAGAATAAAGGAGAAGGGAGGTTAGTCTCAAAAGCAGGAAAAAGAAATTGGTGTGAGTGTAGAATACGAAAACGAGGAGGACAAATAACAACGAACATTACAAAGAGAGAACAGGAAAATCGACAAGGAGACAATAGAATACCTGAGAAATGAACTTGCTGGATCAGAAGGAGGGAAAAGAAGGTGGGAGTGGAACAGGAGGACGAAAAAAAGGATAAAGGACAAAGAGAACATTATAAATAGAACAGGAGAATTAATAAGGAGAAAGAAGAGAGAGAATAGAGGAAAAACGACCTCACAGAATCAAAAGCAGGGAGGAAAAGGAAGTGGGAGTGGAGTACGAAGGCGAAGAAAGAGAACAGAAGAACTAACAAAGCAAAAGAAGGAGAACAGAGCTAGACGATAAGAGCTTCCAGCATCAAAAGGAGGTAAATATAGTTTCTTATAGAGAGAACGGCACGAGGCATAAGGTCAAACACGCGCAGATTCGAAAAGAGAAGGCAGGTGTCACGTTACTAGATATCACTGGACTTGGAAGGTACCTTTGGAATCCTCTTCAATATCTTATGCCCCCCGCGAGGACTTTGTGGAATACAGTGTCGGATTAGTGCTTTCCAAATACTATTACGAATATTTGCACCGTGGATACGAGAGGCGGTTATGATCTTCCTGCTCGCTTGGGAAACTTATGAAAAATGATAAAGGAGTATTTGAGATGAAAAGGGGACGCAGAGAAGGGAACAGAGGGAGATAGGAGGAGTGAGGAGGGAGTGAAGGAAAGAAAAATGATGGAGGAAGGAGCAAGGGAGAGGAAAATCAAGTAGAAAGGGATGATTAAGGGAGTGAGGGATAGAATAAGAAGGAAGAAGGAGAAGCGAGGGAAAGGAAAATCAAATAGGAGAGGATGAAATAGGGAGAGGGATAAAAAATGAAGAAAGGGGAGGTGGGAGAGAAAAAAGTAGAAGATAGTAAAAAAAAGGGAAGGAAGCACGAGGGAGAGGAACAGAAAAAGAAGGATGGGGACGAGGAGCGAGGGAGATGAAGATAAAAAAAGGAGAGGATGAAATAAGGAACGACGAATGAGGAATAGAAGAGGGGGAAAATTGAATCTGAAAGGCCGAAATTTGGGTACAATGTCTTTAAGAAGGCTAATATGACCTTTCTTTACATCTTAAACCAAAAAACAAGGGTGTGTGTGTGAGAGAGAGAGAGAGAGAGAGAGAGAGAGAGAGAGAGAGAAAACAATAATAATATGTTGATGAAGCTTGTCAGGGCAACTTGCAGGGTATGAAGACGGAAAAAGTGACAACCAACACATATAAGAGAGGAGCAAGAGGCGTGAGAGAGCAAGAAGCATCTCATCCATCATTGTCTCATGGCTTTCTTCCTATCCTCTTCTTTCCTGTCTCTCTCCTCCATCCCTCCCTTTCTCACCCCCTCCCTCCCTCCCTCCTCCCATCTTTCCCCTCAACCCCAAAAGCTGCATGGCGCCGGGACACACACACACACACACACACACACACACACAGGCACACGCGCACGCATATTCAGTTGAGGAAAATGTTAAGTTAATCCTCCACTCTCTCTCTCTCTCTCTCTCTCTCTCTCTCTCTCTCTCTCTCTCTCTCTCTCTCTCTCTCTCTCTCTCTCTCGGCGATCCAGTTTTTCACCAGTAAACCGCAGAGGTGAAATAAATATTGATGTCGATTAGTTTCTTTTAACGTGCGTACGTGTGTGCGTGTGTGTGTGTGTGTGTGTGTGTGTGTGTTCTTTCTCCTTGTTAATCCTCCTGTTCTCTTTATAATGTTCTCTTTGTCCTTTATTCTTCTCTTCGTCTTCGTTCTTCACTTCCACCTCCTTCTTTTCCCTCCTTCTGATCCAGCAAGTTCATTTCTCCATTATTCTATTCTGTCTCCTTGTCGATTCTCCTGTTCTCTCTTTGTAATGTTCGTTGTTATTTGTGTGTGTGTGTATCAGCAACTCTAGAAACGTAAGGCGCCAGTACACTCACCAAGGCAAATTCTTAAACACTCAAATATGCCGCAACTTAACAGCCCTGGGAGAAGAGGCACCGGGAGGGACAAAGATACGAGAGGCTAATGGGTAGGATGCGCTGAATACACAAGTACCAGCAGGGGGAGAAAGATTACACGGCTGAAAGTATGTCCCGGATTAGGCTGGGGGCAGTACATGTGTAGGAAGGCGAGTGAGTGCGGGAACACGGTAAGGAGGAGCAACGTTGCCAGATTGTCGTACTCAGCCCCCTAAGTTTGCCAGGTTCCGACCCAAAAACTGCCTCCTCGACCCCAATAGCTGCCTTCATATATAGTTATCGTTAAAATGGTTAATTATTGGTGTTTTTTGGCAACAGCTATGGCTCAGAAACCGGTAAATACGAAGCCCTTGAGTACGATAATCTGGCAACGGTGAGGAGGGGATTTTGTAATAAGCGGCGTATCATTGGAACATTTTAGCTCCAAGGCACACATATTTGACAAGGCTTTCGTAGGCGTTGTGGGTATTTCCAGGGGTAGTTTTGTGACCCTGGTGGTAGTGTAACCCTTCTTCTGTACCATGAGCCTAAAGAAACACTCATTATACCCCGACTGATCTTCTTTTTGGGCATTTCAAGGGGTAGTTTTATGACCCTGGTGGTATAGTGTGACCCATCATCTGTACCATGAGCCTAAAGAAACACTCAATATACCCCGACTGATCTTCTTTTTGGGCATTTCAAGGGGTAGTTTTATGACCCTGGTGGTATAGTGTGACCCTTCATCTGTACCATGAGCCTAAAGAAACACTCAATATACCTCGACTGATCTCCTTTTGGGGCATTTCAAGGGGTAGTTTTATGACACTGGTGGTGTAGTGTGACCCTTCATCTGTACCATGAGCCTGAAGAAACACTCATTATACTTCGACTGATCTTCTTTTTGGGCATTTCAAGGGGTAGTTTTATGACCCTGGTGGTATAGTGTGACCCTTCATCTGTACCATGAGCCTAAAGAAACACTCAATATACCCCGACTGATCTCCTTTTTGGGCATTTCAAGGGGTAGTTTTATGACCCTGGTGGTATAATGTGACCCTTCATCTGTACCATGAGCCTAAAGAAACACTCAATATACCCCGACTGATCTCCTTTTTGGGCATTTCAAGGGGTAGTTTTATGACCCTGGTGGTATAATGTGACCCTTCTTCTGTACCATGAGCCAAAAGAAACACTCATTATACCTCGACTGATCTCCTTTTTGGGCATTTCAAGGGGTAGTTTTATGACCCTCGTGGCATAGTGTGACCCTTCATCTGTACCATGAGCCTAAAGAAACACTCATTATACCCCGACTGATCTTCTTTTTGGCCTTTGGAAATAGGCGATGTGAGAGGCGGAAGCGTCTAAGAAGAGCAGCCTGAGTTTATTTCCAGGTAGCAAAAACTAGTCCCCGAATTTCTATACCAGGCACGGTTCAATATGCTTCATGGTTCCTTGTTTCTGCTTCACGACGGGGAATTTGTACACAATATCGATTTCTGAGCCGTGGATAATTGAGGCTCGACTCGTTTCACTGAAGGATTGCAATTGGAGTATATAGCAGCTTCATATAGTAGCAACATGTAGCTCTTGATTGGGGATGAGTGTTGGATCAGTAACCTGGGACACACACACACACACACACACACACATACACACACACAAGACAGAGACGATGAAAGGACAGTGCTACGGTAAGCTGGCGTATTTTTAATTAAAAGGGAAGGTAAATCTCAACAAAAAGGTAAATTAACTAGAGCAAAATAACAAGAATAAATCAAATATACTAAAAGAAAAAATGATACGGTGTCTCTTTTTTTTCACCTAATTTCCTACCGCAGAAAGAAGTAAAATTTTATCAGCATTGAAGTTAGTCTCCATCGAAAACGAATCCTGAAGTGGGAAACTATGAAAAAAAAGTCACGTCGAATTTATTGTATTTGTATTCACCACCGCAGAGAGAGAGAGAGAGAGAGAGAGAGAGAGAGAGAGAGAGAGACAGAGAGAGAGAGAGAGAGAGAGTGGAGGGTAAAAAATTCTCCCTCATCCCCCTAAAAAAGTCCCTCCCTATCTTCCTCCACACACACACACACACACACACCAGCTATATCTCTCTCCGCCACTCCTCTCCCCTCCTATCATTTCCCCTTTTCCTTCCCCTCCCCCATTCCTATCTCCCCTCCCCTTCCCCTACCCCATTCCTATCTCCCTTCCCCTTCCCCTACCCCATTCCTATCTCCCCTCCCCTTCCCCTCCCCCATTCCTATCTCCCCTCCCCTTCTCCCCCATTCCTATCTCCCCTTCCCTTTCCTCTCCCCCTCCACTCTTGAATTCCACCCAAAGCTTCCTGACTGACTAAATCCTCAGCCCACAGCCCGTTTATCTATTCCTGCTAACAGCGCTCTCTCTCTCTCTCTCTCTCTCTCTCTCTCTCTCTCTCTCTCTCTCTCTCTCTCTCTCATTTTCTCCTATTAGCTCTCATCCTTTTCTTCCTCATCGTTACCCTTATACCCTATTCATCATTCTTTCTTGTTTTCTTTCTTCCTCTTTTCCAATCTCCAGCAAACTTCACTTTTTTCTCTTTATCTCTGTTCATATAGGTACCCTGTTTTACCTTTTCCAGCTTCCTCTTTCTCCCTTCTCTCTCAAAACCCTCACTGTCACTTGTACCACCAACAATATCCTTCTTCCGTCTCCGCCAGTTCTTCACCCCCGCACATATGGCCTTGTCCGCCCTCGTATGGAGTATGCATCTCACGTGTGGGGGGGGGCTCCACTCACACAGCTCTTCTGGACAGAGTGGACAATAAGGCTCTTCGTCTCATCAGCTCTCCTCCTTTTACTGACAGCCTTCTGCCTCTTAAATTCCGCCGCCATGTTGCCTCTCTATCTTCTATCGATATTTTCATGCTGACTGCTCTTCTGAACTTGCTATCTGAATGCCTCCCCCATCCCGCGGCCCCCCTGCACACGACTTTCTACTCATGCTTATCCTTATACTGTCCAAATCCCTTATGCAAGAGTTAACCAGCATCTCCATTCTTTCATCCCCTTCACTGGTAAACTCTGGAACAGCCTTCCTTCGTCTGTATTTCTTCCTGCCTGACTTAACCTCTTTCAAGAAGAGTGTATCAAGACACTTCTCCATCCGAAATTGACCTCTCTTTTGACCACTATGTACTTATCGCTATATGAGAGGAACAGTTCGCGGGGTTTTTTTTTTTTTTTTACATCTTTTTGTTGCCCTTGAGTTGCTCACTGTGCTGTAAAAAAAAAAAACATCACAACCATCAGCCCTAACACCACCTCCACTCTCTCCTCTTCCATCCCCACCCACACCACCACAGACCCTTTCCTAACACCATCATAACCATCAGCTCTACCCCTTATAGACTCCCGTAAGGCAAGCTGCTCCTCCTCCTGCTTCTCCTCCCTGGCTGTTGTCCAAGCTAGTCGCCCATAAACTAGGAGAGTCGAAAGGCTATCCATCCTCCATGCATGCGACGTTCGGTTCATGTATATTAAGACGCGTCCATTAATGCGGTATTGAGGGAGTGCATGTCAGAGTTGCCAGATTATCGTACTCAGAATATCGCATTTATCAGTTCCAGGGCCCAAAACTTTCTTACCCACATAGATAACGAAATACCAGTTAAAGTTCTCGTTAAAAGCATTACTTATTGGCGTTTGTTTGCGATAGCTGTGACTCAGAAACCGGAAGATACGACGTGCTGAGTGGCTGAGTACGATAATTTGGTAACCCTGGTGCATGTATACTTCAGGGAGGGTTTCTGTGTATGTGTGCATGTGTTTGGTAAGTGGCTATCGGATTATGTTGATTATGTTTATTTCAAGAGTATGGATTTAGGAGGATTTCGAGACTATAATTTGTTAGGTTAAAAAGTAAGCTCGGTCTAAGTAAAATAAAAGGATGTGAGGTGTGTGTGTGTGTGTGTGTGTGTGTGTGTCAACGTTGTTATAGTCAGCCGCTTATATTTTCCGACTTCCTAAACCTAAACTGTCTTCTGGGCTCCAATAACGAAACTCATTTATAGTTATCTTTAAAAGAGTTAGATCCTTGTTTCTTGGCAATAGTTAGGCGTCAGAAACCGGTAAATACTATGCTCTGAGTACGATAATCTTGCAACGGTGGTGTGTGTGTGTGTGTGTGTGTGTGTGTGTGTGTGTGTGTGTGTGTGTGTGTGCATGATAGGTAGATGTATGCTCCGATCCAGTTCATTATACGAGTTAACCTTCAAGATATTAAACGTATCTGAAGTTTGTGGAAGAGGAAACAGATAAGTACCTCAGAGAACATGTATACAGGACAACCAGGAGGCAGGCTAAGATACGATAAGGTACAATAATAATTCCTACCACGTCGTCATTTGCATGTACATATTAGGTTTCAATATGAGTATAGAGATTGCCAAAGGTGAATAGACGAGAGGTTAATGAGAGTATGACAGGTGGTTGTGTGATCATGTTGCGTTAGTCCCAGGTATTAATTTGTAAGTACTAGACTGTTATGAGCGTCCAGGTAACAGTAGGTGAATACGGAAGGAAGGCGCAGGCATGTCGGTATGTCTGTGCGTCTGTTAAGTCTGTTTACGGTTGTCAGATCAATGATTCTTTGGTGATCTTATTGGTCAGTCTGCTTTAACGAGGCAATAAAAGTTATATTATTTTTGTTGTTATTGTTGCTCTCTCTCTCTCTCTCTCTCTCTCTCTCTCTCTCTCTCTCTCTCTCTCTCTCTCTCTCTCTCTCTCTCTCCCAGATAAGGAGAGAGAGAGAGAGAGAGAGAGAGAGAGAGAGAGAGAGAGAGAGAGAGAGAGAGAGAGAGAGAGAGAGAAGGACTATCACTGTCCACCGTCTCGCCTCTAATTAACTTTTGCGACTAAATTGTTATTCAGAAAGAGCGTGGTGGTGGTGGTGGTGGTAATGGTGGTGGTGGTGGTGGTGGTGATGAAGTTGGTGTTGGTGCTGGTCGACATGCCCGTAAATGTCAGAAAAAGAGAAACATGTGGGTACTCTCCCTTCCCCCCCCCCCCTCTCTCTTTCTCTCTCTCTCTCTCTCTCTCTCTCTCTCTCTCTCTCTCTCTCTCTCTCTCTCTCTCTCTCTCTCTCTCTCTCTCTGAGAGAGAGAGAGAGAGAGAGAGAGAGAGAGAGAGAGAGAGAGAGAGAGAGAGAGAGAGAGAGATGGAAGGGGAAGGGGAGAGAAGAGGGGAAGGAAACAGGATGATGGGGGAGGGAGAAATAGGAAAAGGGAGGGAAAGGGGAAGTAAAGAGAGGTGCAGGAGGGGAAGAAGAGAGAGAGAGAGAGAGAGAGAGAGAGAGAGAGAGAGAGAGAGAGAGAGAGAGTTAACTAGGCAGTGGTGCGTAAGGGACAAGTTAGCTGGTTGGAGGGGGGGAGGGGGTAAGGTAGTGTGGTAGTGGTGGTTTAGTGGTAAGTGTGGCGACGAGGCAGAAGGCTTGGGAGGGGGAACTTTCACGATCTGTCATCCCCGTGTGTGTGTGTGTGTGTGTGTGTGTGTGTGTGTGTGTGTGTATGGGTGGGTGTTTTGCCGTAGGAGAGGAAGCAGTAAAAGGCAGACTATGCTAATGTACTATGTAAATAAATGTAAGTGTGTTTGTATGTGTATTGTATGTATGTACGTGTGTGTGTGTGTGTGTGTGTGTGTGTGTGTGTGTGTGTGTGTGTGTGTCCGTCCACATTTGGCATATCAATAATGCTTTTACATGCAAATGACGTAAGGGAATATTTCAACGATGGACGAAGGTGAGTATACAGAATTATGCATATGTATGTGAAGGTATGCACGGATGTTTATGTATAGTGTTATGTCCGAGTGCGTATACAGGAAAATGATGCGTTATGCTTAGTACCTATTACCCTCCCTTGATCTCTCTCTCTCTCTCTCTCTCTCTCTCTCTCTCTCTCTCTCTCTCTCTCTCTCTCCATTGCTTTTCCTTCCCAGCTGGCACTTTCTTCCATTTCCTCCTCCCTTCCTCTGTTCTCTCCCTCCATACGTCACTTTCCCTCCACCACCCTTTCCTCCCTCCCTCCCTCCCTCCCCTTTCCCTTCTCCAGTAACTTTCGCCCCTCCATTTCCCCTCTCGCTCCCTTCCTCCCTTTATCAAGTCCACCGTTCTTCCTCACCTCCTTTCATTACTTACCCTCCCTCTCCTTACTCCTCTCCCTCTATCGTTTTCCCCATTTCTCCCTCCCTCTTTCCCTCCCTCCGCTCCTATCAGTCACCGGCTCCTTTACCTCCCTTTCTTGCTTCCTTCCTCCAGGGTTTCCTCCGACCCTGACTTTACGATTCAGACATCTCGCCTTTCCCTTTTCCTGGATATATGTAACACAAAGGGGTCACCAGTCAGCCAAGCAGCCAAGCAGCCAGCCACCCAGTCAGCCAGCCAGCCGTGCTCCGCCATTCTCCTTCCAGAAGCTTTACTTGAGGCTTCACTCTCTTGGCTCCTTCCTTTTCGTCTTCCTCTTCCTCTTCCTCACTACCTTGAGAGCGAGTGAGCGTCTCCGTCGTCACTTCCTCGTCGAAATGGATGTCACCGTTACTCCTTTTCCGCCCACTTTACTTCTGGCCTCCTTCTCTTCTTCTTCCTCTTTTTCTTTCTCTTCTTCTTCTTCTTCTTCTTCTTGCGGGGAATGTATGAGCTTAGTTGTTGCGTTGTTTCACTTTCCACTCCTCCTCCTCCTCCTCCTCCTCTTCCTCTTGCCCTCGATTTCCTCTCAGCAAGTTGCCAGAAGAAGAGGTGGGTGGGGAGGAGTCTCGTTCTTTTTTGTCCTATCACACGTAATCTATCAGCAGTAGCATAGGCCAACAAATACCCTCGCTATGGACCAAGAGGCTTTTGGGTATTTGTTCTCCCGATGTATTCTTTTGTATTCATCCCCTTCATCCTTCTCTCTCCTTCTGTTCCTCTTTACTACCCTCTCAAAGACTCCAATTTCCTCATTTCCTTAACAGTAGAAGGTATAAAAGGAACATTTGCCATTCTCCCTTTTCCGGTTACACCTCAAGCCCATTCTTGTATCCGAATGTATTATTATAGCAGCGGTGCTCGTAATCATATCTATCAGCACAAGAAAAAACATCCTGACGAGAACTTAGGACTAAACTTTGCCCATCTTCACAAAACTATCTTCAACCACACGCAGATAACTTTTGCACACTTCAACAGTACTACATTTGGCACAATCAGACCCCATTGTGGTAGAAACCAGTAAAATATAATGAAATATGATTTTTAACGAGGAAGAGAAATAATCCAGGAAATAGAATCCCTCCAAAAAAGTAAAGCCAAACTTTCCTCAGACAAAAAAGTACCTATTATAATGTCTCACGCTTATTCCTGCCTCCCTCTTTCTTTTAAGTCTTATGGAGTATTTCAAAACCTAAGATTGGTATATAAGGACTTTATTTCTTACCTTGTTAGTGGTGATGACTGAGTTATGGTCGTGGGGGTAGGGGTGGTGGTGTTAATGGTGGTGACCATCGTGGTGGTGGTGGAGGAGGTGGAGATTCTTGACATTTCCATCCATGCGCCGCAGGAATAAAAATCACACAACCTGAAAAAACAATGGTAAGGTATTCATTTTTGTTCAGGGAAAACATGTCAAGCATAAATAATCATGTTGGTCAGAGCCGCCAAGAAAACGTAACATTCACATCTTCCATACAACAATTGTTCTGATGCAATATTTAACTTAAGGCGATGATAAATATATATGGTTAGTGAAAAATTACTAGTTCTAGAATGCAAAATCATAATCCTCTACCAATAATCTACAAGAGGCCATCAAATAGTAATCAAAGGTCTGTTAAATGAATATCTCCACATATATTATTAAAAACAAAATATAATAATGTCGATGGAATGATACGCTTAGGTACCAGGTAAAATCTACTTCTCGCACAAAAAAAAAAAAATACAATTCCTACACACTAAAGAAGTATTTCAACTCACACCATGAGAAAAGAGGAAAGAACAGAACGTATCAATAATAACACTTTGAAAGAATGAGAGTAGTACAGACTTTCAAAACATGTCGTGCAGTACCGGAGACTTTACGGATATTCATAACATTACTTAATTATTGCCTCCATTATCTTAATAAGTGCACCTCGACTGAAAGGCACAAGGAAAGCACAGCAATTATTCTATTCACTTTTGTAAAAATATAAAATAAGCCCCGAACTATTTCTATAACACTCCACGGGTTCAAGGGCCAATGTGACGGAGATGAGCACCGAGATCACGCGCAGCTATAGAATATACCCCTCAATTTTACCCTTTATGAGAACTAACAGGAAGGTCTCATAGTTACGCCCTACGAATCCCCAGGTCGAGTCTTGGGTCCCAAAATAACAAGGCAAGATATAGGAGCTGCAGCAAGCCAAGCCACATTGTTCTCGCGTGTAAGTCAAGTCTCAGAGCCCCGAGTCTTCACACTTAACGACTTCCACGACCCATCTCAGCTTACTTGCCCGCACACCACCACCACCACAACTACCAGGAATATCGTGTGTGTGTGTGTGTGTGTGTGAGGAAGCCATAGTATCCTCTCAACACGATATTCTGTGAGCTAGGTCTCTCTCTCTCTCTCTCTCTCTCTCTCTCTCTCTCTCTCTCTCTCTCTCTCTCTCTCTCTCTCTCTCTCCCGTGTATGTGCGAGGAGGAAATCTCGGAAACATAACCATGAAGACGTGTGTGTGTGTGTGGGGGGGGGGTTCATCCCCTACACTGCCACACTCCCACTCTCCCGCCCTTAACACCTCAGGCCCCGTTAGCGTTTGTTTGTTTGTGTGATTGTTTGTTTGCGTGCTCAGGTCTTCTCCCCTGCCCTGGAAATGGCTTCTGACCACACCCGAGCCACAACACGCCAGTCATCCGGCCCAGTTCGGATTAGAGAAGAGAACTATTTCACCGGCAAAATGAAGTCGATCGGAAGAGGAAACGAACTCTTTCACCTATGTATCAAGCAGTCAGTCTCTTTAGCATTATGCCTCGAATCGCTGTTAAGAAAAAATATTGTAGATAATTAGAGTAGCATGATATTTCCTTCATAGACTCTATTCATAAACTGGCTCCTTTGTTTGTTCGCTTTATGTTCATTTTCATTTCTTTTTTTTCTTTTAATATTATCCTAAGAGCCATTTTCAGAGCAGGTACGTCGACAAGCTGTGAACGTTTAGAAGAGAGTGAACGGAAAGGAAAAAGTGTGTTTGCACATGTGTGTGTGTCTGTGTGTGTGTGTGTGTGTGTGTGTGTGTGTGTGTGTGTGTGTTTGAGGAATGGGAGCTACACGGAGCGACACACACACACACAAACACACAGGTGTCCAAGTAAAATATTAAATAAACAGTCACAAATGCATTAAATTGTAGCCAAACACATTTAAGCCAGAGTGCACTGACCCGCGTGTCACCACTACACCCAGAGCCGTCCATGTGGCCGCTGAACACCTTTCCGTCTCACCTCACAATCATCGGAAATAGCTACTCTTGATCCCGAGGCCTCAGTTCATACGGACAGGAATTTGACAGGTTTATGGGAGCTGACACCCACCTATCTCCTTACACTGCTATCTCGTGTATTGTCATTAGCAAAGGATATGGGACAGTAATTATTTTTTTATACTAATCATGTTAAAATGCTGATATATCACGTTTTGAACATGATTGGTAGGTTCCATTAAATGTATTACAAAAACACAACTGGCAATTTGATTTTTTTGTACTAAAAATAGTAAAGATTCTCACAACTATATTAAACTTTGTTCATTAAAACACCGATGTTAAACAACGATCATATGCGTGAATCGGATTTATATAGAAAGCTCCAACGCACATAAAAAACATTTCGGAAACCTTATAACTACTTGGAATTATTTTTATGTATTTTTTGTTCACTTTACCCCTACCTTCACCCGTCAGCAGATTCCATTTTGACTAAAGTAAAAATGGTTGAAAAAAAAAACTTGTTATACGCACGCTTCAATAGAACATCCTTAGCAAGTGAGTAAACTTCGGCAATTTCAGAGCCAACTCGACACACAGCTGCGGATAATTCAGGTCACAGCTGCCCAAACAGAACCCCGGAGTTGCTACAGGTGTGAAGCCGAGCCTATCTACAACATAATAACTGCTACATCACTCCGCTCACCTACCATGTGCAGCTCACTAATGATGATCGTGTTGGCAGAACTAATTTTTTTCTATAATTATATCACTAATATATTAAGTATACTACCAAAAATATATTAACTATCGAATATTGACAAATCTAGCAGTCTTCAAGAGAGTGACCTTACGAGTCGCGGTCACAAAGCCACATCTAATGCCAAAATAAAATCGTTTTTCATGAATATTCAGCCTGTGATGAAGGGATTTCCGGAGTCATTTTACTTTACTGGGCTAAAAAAAAAATATAAAAAAAAAAGTAAAATCCTCTCTGCGGGGCATCAGTAATATTCCAAGTGCCGTGAGCCAAAATGTATTAAATTATAAACGCACTAACACTCCATTGCTAATATAGAAACTTTTTGCTACGTATGTACTTTTTTCCTCTTTGTAACGAGAGAGAGAGAGAGAGAGAGAGAGAGAGAGAGAGAGGAGACTCAATCGTTATTAAAAGTCCAGGAAGTACTGTCAAGCGGTTAGGGTACTTGTCAACTATAAATACACTCGGAAATGGGATCTAATTAATACCTCAAACCAATAATTTCCCATTACCGTACATGATTAATTATTCTCAGTCGGGCGTGCATAAAACCCAACGCTGACGTGTCATTATTGTTACAAGGATGAAAAGCTAAAATGAGTTCGTTAATTTTTTTTTTTCGTTCTTTTGTTTATTTTTATTCATTGTTTTCATTTTTTTCACTTGGTTTTCTTTTCTTCTCTTTTCTTTCTCTTCCTTTCTTTCCCTCTTAACTTTTCCCTTACGAACCTAAAATAATGAATGAAGGCGGGGTCAGATTTAAGCATGTCGCATTATTAACTTTGTATAAAAAAAATAATGAAGGAAGGAATAAATAGCAGCTGAATTATAAAACAAACTATATCATGCAAATAGTGTCAAAAGTGGAAAAGGAAAATAAGTGATTAAGCAATTAAATTAATGCTATACTAGGCTATTACGTAAATTCTGTCCTAATTTTCACGGCATTTTTGTGTGCTAGGCTATTGAAGGATTTAGTTTAGTTCACTACACCACAACAATTACCAACCACCACCACCACCACCATACATACACTACCATCATCACCACCACCACCAACACCACCACCATACCATCATCATCACCACCACTGCAAACTACCACCACCATCACCATCACACACCACCATCACCATCACCACCATACACTATCATCATCATCACCACCACCACCAACACCACCACCATACACTATCAACACCACCACCACCACTGCAAACTACCACCACCATCACCATCACCACCATACACTATCATCATCATCACCACCACTGCAAACTACCACCACCATCACCATCACACACCACCATCACCACCACCACCACACACTATCATCACCACCATTATCATTACCACCACGACCACCTTCCCCTTAACCACCACCTCTACCACCATCATCACCACCGTTATATCACCACAATCACTCCCTCTAAGCACATATATTAAACCCCCCAAGCATCCTTACCTTAATATTATAAAAACTGAAAACGTGATTCACATAAAAAAAGGACAACTAGCACTTCCGACTTCCGAACGACACGTACTTCACCCCCACTCGTTCATTTGAAACTGACCTTCAGGCTTCATTTTCCCTGGTTAGTGACGTCACATTCCCCCCACACAGTCAAACTAGGTCTTAAATTTATACACATTAGCTCCTAGAACTATTCTCTGTAGCTTGTATGAGTAGATATTTTCCAGGATTGATATTATTTAGTTCTTCTACCTTATTTCTTAATACTATCATTATTTGGGATCATGTTTTATAACTAGATAAATTTTCCCAGGCCTGTGACGTCACACGAGGTCTTAAATTTATGCACTCGCTCCTAGAATTATTAACCATAGCTTGTAAAAGTAGATATTTTCCCGGATTTATATTATTTGGTTGTTTTATTCTATATTTTTTACTAAAAACGTTATTTGGGATCAACTTTGTACTATACATTACTGTGCTTTGTTTTCCAAGGACTGTGACGTCACGCTGAATCCCAGTCAAACGAGGTCTTAAATTTATACACAGTTGCTTCTAAAACCATTAAATGCAGCTTGAAAGAGTAGATGTTTCCGAGGATTAATATTCATTTATTCGTTTATTTTATTCTTTTGTGGGGATGTTAGGCTATTTGATTTATAACTACATGAGAAAAAAAAAAAACATGCTTTCAGACTGTTTACGTAAATGGTCGGGAGGTATTATCACACTTTTCTCTTATGGAATATTTAAAGAAAGCTAGATCATGCACGGCATAGAGGTATCTGATTTATGTTTAGTTATTTAGCTATTTTAAGTGGGTTAGTTTTAGCTGCTGCAGATGGCGCTGGTGCGACGGTGCCAGATTGTCGTACTCAGCGTCTTATGTTTGCATATTTCCAACCCAAAACTGTCATCTCCACCCCAATCACTGGCTTCACATATAGTTATCGTTAAAATGGTCAATTATTGGTGTTTCCTGGCAACTGTTATGGCCTTATTGATCAGAAAACGGTAAATACGATGCTCTGAGTACGATAATCTAGCAAGGTGGTGGCAAGTGTCGTCTGCAGCTGGAGCAGTGTTGCAAGTAATGGTACAATTGTACCAAAATGATACATTTTGACAATGCTCGTACATTCTTACGCCGCTCAGCAAAATTGGTACAAAATAGAATTGTCAGACAAAATTTGATACTTTTTACAGTTTTGGGAACAAATTTGATACTTTTTGGCTGTCCTAGGACAGCATTTTTTTTTTTACAAGCTTGGCCAGCCAAAAGTTTAAGATTTAAGAAAGATTTAAGTTGAATATATTGTTTCTCATATTTTTTTACTCTCTATATATAAAGATTCCATGTATATTTTGAATAGAATCATGACTGTATTACTTCTAGTGATAGCTATATTTACATACAGCGCATGATATCTTATTGATATTCCAGTGATTAACTTGCAGGCTGTGATGTTGTATATTTCATAGCAGTGATATTATGATATGTCTACATAGATGTACTGCATCATACTGTGTCATACATAGTCAAAGAGCAGGTGTTCCTACAAATGTTCCTAATTTAAACTTAAGAGTTACAGGGAAGAAACCTCACTGGTATCTCTTTGTTTTAAGTCTATATTCACTAATGTCACAATCACACACCCATTAGCGGGTAAATAGATAGTAACGAAGATAATAGCAGTGTCCATCAACCTATATGAGAGTCATAGTGTGTGTGTGTGTGAGAGAGAGAGAGAGAGAGAGAGAGAGAGAGAGAATTTTTTTTTCTCTCTCTCTCTCTCTCTCTCTCAGACACAACTGCCAGACGGCTATGATGATTCCATACGTCGCTTTCAGCCGCAATTAAAGAAAATAATTCATACAGTGACGTAACGCAATAAGTAATTTGATTTAATAGATAGATGATAAATTTGATACATTTTGGTTCCAAATGGTACATTTTGAAGATCACGTGGATACATTTTGATTTTTCCTACTTGCAACACTGAGCTGGAGCTTGTTTTGGTTTATTTTGTCATTGTGTGGATGAGAGAGGTGTTGTGCTGTGGTTGCCCTCTTGTCATCCTTGCAAATACGGATGTCTGCACTGTGCTTCTGCTGTGCTACTTCAACGTGAGGATAAACGGTATGTGGGTATGTTGTGTTACTTATAAATGTGTATGGAGGGCATGTGGATATGTGTGAGGAAGTATGGATGTGAATGATAAATGTGGATATAAGGATAAAATTGGTATGTGGATAAGTGCGTGATAAAAGTATAAGGATGAATGGTATGTGGATATGTTGTGCTACTTATGTGTATGGATGGCATGCGGTCTTGTGCTATTTGTGAATGTGGATATGTGTTTGTTTCCTCCCCACTCTCCTTTATTTGTTTTCTTTTAATACTTCTTAGTTAACTCACTTTTTTATCCATGTCTGCTCATCAATGGGACTCCATCAATGGTGTACCCACATTACGATACATATTGAAAAGGGTAACTAGTGTAATTTCATGGTGTCGTAGTGGAGCGAGTGTAGGACAAGATTATGTATTTTTCTCCGCAGCTGGTAAAGATAGTTAACTCAGCATTCGTTCATCTAAAGACTATTTGATTTCTCTACTTCTTATTTCTTGCCCTTTTATTTCTTATTTCTTTCTTTATCTCATATTTCTTCTTTCCCATTTATTTTTTCGTTCCTCTGAAGACTATTGTATTTCCTACTTCTTATTTCTTACATTCATAGCTCTTATTTCTCTCTCTACCTTGTATTTCTTCTTTTTAACCTCATTTCTTTCTTCGTTCCTCTGAAAACTACTGAATTCCTCCACCGCTCGTTTCTTAATCATATGCAAAAAAGAGAAAAAGATAGCCTACTTTGACCACATCAACATAGGTGGTGTGTTGCGAGCAAGCTAAATACACCCAGATTTTTTACCCTTCACATAATGACCGCCGTTAGCCAGGCAATCAGTGCATAAATCATCCGTAATCTGCACGTGCGATGTTATTTATCTGCGCTGGTTGTCGTGAATCCTAACCACATAGGCACGAGAGGAGAATAATCTGAGTGGGTTGATGTGGACACCGTTACCAAATCATTTTACTTTAGCACATTGTATTTTTTGATTTCTGGCACATTACTATCGCAAAAATAATAATAATAATCGACGGTTTTAGCAACTTTAACAGATTTGTATGGGCACGAGGGTTCTGAGTCTGTAATGAATAAATGCAATGTTCTGAGTCCGACAATCTGGTAACGTTGGTTTTGTCCCCTAATCACACGGCTGATGACTAGGCTACACCACCAGACCGAGCGAAATTAAGGCCCTGCGAACCCTGTAAATCATGCAGTCTCCCAACTCTTGTATGGTATTAGCGCATTACTCTTTCCCATTATGTTGGTGGACTGAGGCACTGCTTCTGTTGATGCACGTTCATAAGCAGTGGCAGGGTCCGCTGTATGTTTTTTTTTATTTTTTATTCTCTCATATTTAGTTGATGCCGTACATGGTTATCCTAGGAAAGAACTTGAGATATAAACGTTCTTCCTCGTATAATTATCGCTTTTTTATGGTGATAATTCCATGATTGATTGGGGTAGACTGTAGGTAAATGTGTAGGTCATGTTTTCGGGGGCTATATAGCTTTTTTCTCCTCCTCCTCCTCCTTCTTTTTCTTCTTGTTCTTCTTCTTCTTCCAGCAGCTTGAAAATTCGAATGTGGTGGTTGTAGCCTTTGCCTCAACCTTATTATTATTATTATTATTATTATTATTATTATTATTACTTCTACCGAGACTGATTGCTGAACATTATTCCTTTGCGCACTCTACTGTGAATGTCTGTGATGCATTTTGTTTAGATATTTTGTTAAATGTCTAACGCGAAAACAACAAAATCGCGGTCACTCTACTGAAACATAGGAAACAATTTGTACTTCGGACACACTAAAAAACAAACTGTACAATAGCCTCGTATGGCAATTGATCCCAAGCGTTTATAAGACTGTCCAGCATACACACACACACACACACACACACAGAGAGAGAGAGAGAGAGAGAGAGAGAGAGAGAGAGAGAGAGAGAGAGAGAACGGGATATTTAATGCTATGAGGGAACAAATCATACCATATAAACAGGAAAAATACGGTAATGGTCTTTCTCTTCGCTCGGTGGTTTTAGATGTCGAAGGGAAGAAGGGGAAGCTCCTCCCCCAGTAAAGCCGCGCGCTGATGTTCAAAGGGAAAATGAAGCAAAGTAACGCATTTTCATATGTCATAAAAGGGAGGTATTGTTTACACATAGGATCTCTGCCCCATGAATACAAACTCCCTTGTATTTCTTAACATAATAATGAGCTTGTATACATCATGTTTATATAAAGAAATGCATAAAATTATCGTTTCACTAAAGTAATTAAAAGTATTTACTTATTATAGTAGAATTCCTGCCTCATACATACGAGCTCTTTCATACATAACAAATAAACTAACTTGTATATTTCATGATTCTATAAAGACATTACTACATTAATCTAGCGTTATATACATCCATAGTCATAAAATTCGTCCCATACTCACGAACCCTTTCATACAAATATTAATGAGCTTGTATATTTCATGATCCAATAAAGGCAGTAATACATTGAGTTATCAAAGTAATAAGGCATAAAAAGGTATATATCCAGAGTAGTAGAATTTCTATAAAAAAAAGTTAGTAGAAAAAAAATGTTCCCTCATAAATAACATCCTTGAATTCATAAAAAAAATATCGCGTTTTTACGAAGACAGCAATACATTAATTATTTATCGAAACACAGTATTATTAGAAAAATCTTATATCCGTAGTAGAAAGTCCTGCCTCATGTGTACGGGTTCCCTCAATCATAGCATGTCAAAGATTCGATTAACTTCTAAAATTGAAAAGGGAATCTAACACCCCAGAATTTCGCTGCACTTAAGAGAGTTCCGGGTGTTATGATCAACCTTATTTTTTTTTAGCTTATTTGCCTTTCCTACCGTCGAGCTAAACACACACACACACACACACACACACACACACACACACACACACACACATTATTAAAGCACACGTACACAAGTCTTCTTCCTCAACAGTTGTGTCTATACCGAGAATTTTTAAACCCCAATCCAAAGGTACATTGCTAGCTTCAAGGGAGTGTCTGAACAGCGCCCTACATCTACATACACTTCACATACCGGCACTTTGCTCCTTCTGTAGTCTCAATTCACCCCGCCCTTTCCACACACCAACAGTACCCTCCTCCACATTCTTGACGTACATATTATAACGTAGCTTGCCGTTCTTGCTCCTAAATCTAAAGTCTCCCTTCATGCCTCCGTTCCCGCTTCCCACGCTCGCAGTACCCTACACCTTTTAGACTCAGCTGCTGGCTTCTCTAACTAGCCTCCTTGGACTTTCAATTTCGCTCCATCACCCACTTCCACCACGATCGCTATCCCTTTGATGTCTTGCACCTCCTCCGGACTTTGATCAAGACGAGAACGGACCCGAGGTGAAACTCGTACCGAAGTCTCAGTTTAAGTTTGATTGATTTTTTTTTTTTTTTTTTTTTTTTTTTTTACGTCGTAGCCTATTGCGCCGGTAGGCTTCTTCCCGGTGGATCCTGAATTCCTGATGGTCGGTCCAAGGCTTCTTCCCGGTGGGGCCTGATGGTAGGCCCACCCTTTCCGTTGATGAAAGTAGCAAAATAAATGCCATAAAGTACTACGTAAATAATGATTTTCAAAAGACATCTGTTGATCGTATTGAATATTTGGTGTATTAGTAGTTCACGGATGTTGTGGAGAATATTGAAATACATCAGAATCATCAGTATTTGTTTTTCGTAATTTCCGTTACTGATTAAAAATGTTTCATGGTAACAGATCAAGAAAAACTTTTTAGTCGGCATTATCTTTTTATCTTGATGGTGTATTTTTTTTTTTTACAGCAGAGGAGACAGTTCAAGGACTTAATTAAAAAAAAAAATAATAATAATGAAAAAAAAAGCCCACTACTACTTCTCCTGAATAGAGTAGAGAGAAGAATGATATAAATAAACGCGTTCACTTCTATTTAACAGGAAATTAGAAAAAAAATTAAGACAGCAATACGAGTTTCAATTTTCTTTGCTTCAAACTATGATATATTAGCACCGTTATTGTGTCCTGTGTCAATACTTCTGTCATTCTCCATTATCATCATTCTCAACAACTCCCTATTCTTTCCTATCACCCCTCCACCTTTCTTGTCACTCGCCTATTTCCTTCTTCAACCCACTTTTTCCTCTTTCTAAATCCCACACTATTTCACCTTCAAACACACACACACACACACACACACACACACACACACACACACACACACACACACACACACACACACATTCTCTCCATCCTCCGTCGTCTTCTAAATCCCCATCACTTTCTCACAACTCCATCCCCTCATTCACTCCTCCATTAGCCCATTACTCTTCACCTACTCCCCCACTTTAGTCCTTCCATTTTATCAAGTCACCTTGGGCGTGGCTGCCTCAGGTAAAATAGAGCTGTTCACCTCTCTCTCTCTCTCTCTCTCTCTCTCTCTCTCTCTCTCTCTCTCTCTCTCTCTCTCTCTCTCTCAACATCTTTTTCCATCGTTAATTCTCTTGTTTTGATTATTTTTTTGCACACCACTCATGAGGTAAAAGTGCAGGCGACTTGGCTAAGTTGACCGGCGCAATGACTGTCACCCTACTTGACATCGTCGTCAAGCCAGCCACTGCCACAACGTATAGAGATGTATACAAACTCATTGTTTTGTCCTGAAAAAATGAATCTTTTGTAGAATTTTATATATATATATATATATATATATATATATATATATATATATATATATATATATATATATATATATATATTTTTTTTTTTATATGTTTCGGCCTATGGCGCCGGTAGGCATTCTTGATGGGGCCTGATGGTCGGGCCGAGTCCGTTATGGCGGATGCAAGTGTTTATAGTATCGCCATCTTGCTTGGCTCATGCTGCTCCCCGGAGGTCATCTTTGAGCCTCTGTTTAGAGAGAGAATCTAGAATCCGAGTTGAGAGGTGGTCTTCAAGACAGCAAGTGGGTAATTTTAAGCCACTCGGCGATGACTGAAAAATCCCTGCTGTGGCGGCGGGTAGGACTGGAACCCGCGTCCAGGAGGGCGCAGCTCCGGCACGCTAACCACTCAGCCACCGCCTCTACAAATATGATCTTATACATTTAAATGTACACGGAGTAATTGATACTTATTTAGAAGTAGATAACTGTTAACAATATGAGGGAGAGAGAGGGTGGCGATGATAATATTGCATATTCGATAATCCCAACAGCTACACCTAAGTGACGATAAAATTAAAAGACTACTAATATGTCCCCTTTCTCATTCCATTGTTCCAAAGACGCAATCCTACCACGCTACACCATTGACACCCCACCCCTACACTGTTCTCCCCCCATTCAAATTTCCTCCATTAATCACAGCCCTTCTCTCTTCCATCTGTCATCCTCCCCTCCCTCAAGTCACCCTATCCCTTCCCCTTTCTCTCTACCTATCAGGTGTTCATTAATCAGTGTAATCACAATTTTAATGAATTTGAGATTAATTATTATGCTGGAAACACCTGCAACTACTCCTTTCTACCTTACCCCCTCCGTGTGTATGTACGTGTGTGTGTGTGTGTGTGTGTGTGTGTGTGTGTGCGCATGAGGTCTGCAAGATTTGGTCAGGTAATATATTATGGCTGGTAGTGAAAGGAGGGAGGAAAGGAGGGAGAGAGAGAGAGAGAGAGAGAGAGAGAGAGAAGAGGGGAGGAGAGAGGAAATATTGCTAAATACTTAATAATTCTACGGCAACAGCAGAGAGAAACGGAGCAAGAGAGAGAGAGAGAGAGAGAGAGAGAGAGAGAGAGAGAGAGAGTAAAAAAGGGAGAAAAAAATATATACTCACCATACTCCTTCTAACAACCCAAGCCTGTTTTCCTTCTCCCTCACCCGTTTTCTATTGAGCCTCGCAGTGGGGGACAGACATGCCCATTTCCATATTTCTCAAAACGCGTCCCGTATACTGCTTCTATAATGGCTCTCGCTGATATAATAAAGGCTAAAATCTTCCCCTCCTCCTCCCCTTCCCCATATACCCCTCCTCTCCTCCTCCCCTTCCCCTCTCCCCCCCCCCCCCTCTCTGTGCCCTTCCCTGCCCAGTATTGCCTTATGAAACGTTTTTGAATGTATGCGACGTGTATAAACATGTCAAGGGAAAGAGCGAGATCGAGGAAGCGATTTTTTTTTAATTCATAAATTTCTCAGACGAAGGAAATAAAAAAGTAAAAAGTCAGCCAAGGTCGAGGTTGGGGAAGGAAACATGGAAACATGGAAATGCAGGCAACAGAAAGCCTATTGGCTCATTACGAGGTCGCCCGCTTGGGTGATTTAATCTGCTCGACCGCCACTTGGGGCTTGGTGAGCAGATGAAAGCACCTCGATATTGAGGAGCAGATGGAAGCCCCTCGTTATTCAGTTTACTCCTGACGCAGCGAAATGACGGTCGATTCTATATTTGAAGGAGTTGATGGTATTCGCATTTACTACTTCTGAGGGAAGATTGTTCCAGTGGCGGATGACTCGGTTTGAAAAGAAACTCCTTCCAATGTCTGTGTTACATCGACTCGACTGAATGGGTAAACCGTTATTTCTAGTTCTTGAGTTGGTTTGCAGTTCAAAGAATTTGGAGTAATCGACGTTATTGAACTTTTTTAGATACTTGAAGACTTGAATCATATCCCCTCGTAGGCGTCTTTTCTCCAATGTAAAGAGATTGAGTCGCTTGAGTCGTTCCTCGTACGGTTGAGCCCTGAAGGTTGGAATCATCTTTGTGGCGCGTCGTTGAATCCTTTCCAGTAAAGCAATGTCCTTTCTGTAATTGGGAGACCAGAACTGCACTGCATACTCGAGGTGTGGTCTTACCATGGAATTATACAAGGATAGCATCACGTCTGGTGTTTTACACTCGAAGTTCCTCGCTATGAACCCGAGCATAATGTTGGCTTTGTTGTATGCTTTTTTACAGTGATTCGCGTGTTTCAGGTCACTGCTTATAGTGACTCCAAGATCCTTTTCCTCCTACATCGCTTGCAGAGGTCTCCCATTCATGATGTATGTGTGGTTACTATTTTCGGACCCAATGTGCATGACTTTGCATTTGTCAACATTAAAAGACATTTGCCATTTTTCCGACCATTCGATAATGTGATTGAGGTCTTTCTGAATGATTTCGCAGTCCCGTGGAAGGAAGGAAGGAAGGAAGGAAGGAAGGAAGGAATAGGTAAAGGGGATGTAGGAAAGGGAGGGGAAGAAGGGAAATGCTTGGTATATACTCGATCAAAGTCTTTTTCATTTCAGGCAATTTATACATTTTTTTTCTTTTATATAACATTTCATAACATTCAACAACATTTTTTTTTTTTTTTGACTCATGCACTTATTGATAATTTCGTAAACTTTTATTTCTCTTATAAAACATTTCATTTCGTTCAACAACTTTTCTTTGTTTTTTTTTCTCTATTGATAATTCTATACACTTTTATTTCTCTTATAAAACATTTCATTACGTTCAACAACTTTTCTTTGTTTTTTTTCTCTATTGATAATTCTATACACTTTTATTTCTCTTCTAAAACATTTCATTACGTTCAACAACTTTTCTTTGTTTTTTCTCTATTGATAATTCTATACACTTTTATTTCTCTTCTAAAACATTTCATTACGTTCAACAACTTTTCTTTGTTTTTTCTCTATTGATAATTCTATACACTCTTATTTCTCTTATATAACATTTCATTACATTTCCAACAACTTCATTTAATTTTCCATCAAGCATCTACTGATAATTTTGCATACTAGTTTTTTTTCCTTCCTTACATCCACATCAGAAACACCTTTTTTTTTTCAGTTTTGTGATTCATCCCAGTCACTCCTCTTCCCCCCTTCCACCTCCGCCTTCTTTTCATCATTAATCTTGTCCTCAGCCTGATTAATGAGTGCCAGTCGATAACTTTCCATGCGCAGTTCAGTTTTTTTCCCCCTTTTTGCATTGCCAGTTTTTCATATTCCTTACTTTTTTTTTTTTGCCCTTGAGCTGCTTCCTTTACTGTAAAAAATCCATCACGACCTATTATACAACCTTTCCTTTCTTCTTCATCATAATATCAGAACTTTCAACTACTATATATTTAACGTTTCATACTCTATTTTCTTTTTCTTTTCAGCAATGTATAACTTTCATGCGCAATTCTTTTTTTTTTCATTCCACAGCCATTTTTTTTTTCATATTTCTTACATCCACCACAACCTACCACACTATATTTCCCTTCTTCTACATTACAACATCTCCATAAACTTCAGCTACTTATTTCCTATCACCAAACGCCTCTTGATAACGTTCCGTACTGTATATCACTTCCACAACCGTACGTTTATATTTCCTCCACTACATCTGACACAACCTCATTCACAGCATTTCCCTTCTACATACAACAAAACATTCATACTACATACATACCACAGTTACCACTCCCTCCCCACTCACTCCTACATCTCCTCTTCGTAACTCTCCAAACCAGCCTCTCTCAAACCCAGTAAACTCAGGGTGCTTTGAATATGCGCTTTTTGTGCCCGCGTGGAGGACATCTGTTAAAATTCCGTACCATATGAAGACAGATACTACGCCTTAACAAGAGCCTAAAAAATGCTACTCTACATGCTACGTAACCTCTAGGCCTAAAGAGAGGGAGAGAGAGAGAGAGAGGACGTAATGTGTGTGTGTGTGTGTGTGTGTGTGTGTGTGTGTTGACGCCGCCCGCCCTTCAGATATAGGACTATTTATACAGAGAGACTGATTGGTTTATTACACGACTGACCAGCTGATTGATCGTTTGTTTAGCCGCCTGAATGCTTGAGTGAGGAATCAGGAAAACACGGCGGCATAAAATCTCTCATTGCATTAGTGTCACTCAGCCGCTGGCGTTTGGGGTGCTGTCTTTCATGTATTTTTTTTTTTTTTTTACGCTGCGCTTCTGAACTGATCACAGGTTCGATTCCCCTTCAAATGCGCATCACTCTCCCCATCACTTCCATTCCTGTTCTGTCACTCACTAATGCATGGTTGATTTAGTGTGTAATTGTTTATATCCTTCACTAATGCATTCCAGTCAATTATGAACACTTTTTTTCATTTAATCATCACTCGCTCTCAGTTCTGTTCATCCTTCTACATGTAATGCAAAATAAATAAATAAATAAAATAAAATCTCTTCTCCTGCATATCCCTAACTAATATAATAATCCCAAATCCATTATAATCCTCTTTTTCTTTTTACTCTGTTCTCAATATAAACACTTTTTTTCAATCCTTTTTCACTCGCTCTCGTCACTTTTCTGTCCATCCTTCTAATGCAAAAATAAAGTGAAAAGTCCACTCCTTCATATCCCAGAAAGATATAAATAATCTCAAGTCGCTTATAAGCCGCTTTTTTTTCTCCGATCTCTATATAAACACAATTTTTCAGTCAATTTCCACTCGCTCTCATCACTTCTGTCTATCCTATATACTAATACAAAAGAAAATCAGAGTGTAATCCTCCATATTCCTGACTAATATTATATTTCAAACCGTTTATAATCCTTTTTATATATTACGTAAGTGATGATTTAACTCCTTTATTCTCATTCTTCGTATAGATTGAAATTCTCTCCCGTCCTCAGTATTTCATTGCCCCTGACGCCGAGTACTTCCAAGGAGAATATTAGAAATACCAGGAATTTTTTGCTTCTCGCTTTTGTAACTTTCCCACTTTTTATTCACAGGGGCGTATACAATGGGCCTTTATTTCCTCCTTCCGCATTCAAACTCCTGGCCTGTCTCCTTCCCCGAGAAAAGTGAGGATAAATGAATGGAAATATTGATTAAGTGACGCGTTTTTCAGCTCCAATGGAAACCGGCCAGCGCCTGTGAAATAGATAGACTGAAAAACGCGCTAAATGCCGCTACTAAAAGAGATAAATTGAGGATTCCGAGAGAGGAGGCCAATTTAGCTTATATAAAAACCTATTTCTTATGCACTTGCGTAACTTTTTCCCTTCACACACACACACACACACACACACACACACACACACACACACACACAGATAGAGATGGTAAGATAGATACAGATAGATAATTTACAGTCCAAAACAACACACACACACACACACACACACACACACACACACACACACACACACACACACACACACACACACACACACACACACACACACACACACACAATACAGGACCTGCCAAAATCCATTCTCCCTTTCCCCCTTTCAATACCAGAACCAGCTCCATCAATAGCCAAGGAAGAGAAAGAGAAATAGGAACGGAAAGGAACAAAAAAATAATAGAAAGGAGGCTGAGCAGAGACCATCTAACGTGACCTCTGACCTGACCTGACCCGACCTAACCTAACCTAACCTAACCTAACCTTTGACCTTGAAGTGGGCCAGGAAAAGGGTTGATAAGACTGTACGATGACCCTGCACTAACCTTGTCCGGATTATATGACCTTGATATAAAGAAAAGTGAAGCTATCGTTGTTGTTGTTGTTGTTGTTTTCTCTATCTATCTATCTTTTTCTCCACCACTGACTCTCTCCCTCCTTTTCTCCCTTCCTTTCCTTTTTCCTTCCCTTTTCCCTTCCTCCTCACGCTTCTCCCTCTCTCCCTTCCTCCTTTCCTCTTCCTCCTTTGGCCATATCTTCCTCTTCTCCTTTCTTCCTTACCTCTTTTCTGCCTCCTTCCCTTCCTTCTTAAGCATCTTCCTCTCTCCCTTCCTCCTCCCCTCTTCTTCCATTGCCCATATCTTCTTCTTCTCCTTCCTTTCTTCCTTACCTCTTCCTTACCTCCTTCCCTTCTTCTTAGGCTTCTCCTCTCTCTCTCCCTCCCTCCCTCTCTCCCTCCCTCCTTCGTTCCTTCACCTCACCTCCATGCCCTTCCATCACCCCTAAAATACTGCCTTCCATCCCAAGTTCTTCCTGAATATCTCTCTCTCTCTCTCTCTCTCTCTCTCTCTCTCTCTCTCTCTCTCTCTCTCTCTCTCTCTCTCTCTCTCTCTCTCTCTCTCTCTCTCTCTCTCTCTCTCTCTCTCTCTCTCTCTCTCTCTCTCTCTCTCTCTCTCTCTCTCTCTCTCTCTCTCTCTCTTCGTTTTTTCTTTCATTCATTCATTATTTCTTCTTTTTCTTTTTTCTTTTTTTTTTCTTTCTGTTTTCTTCTTTCGCTCGCTCTCCCTCGGTTTGATCAGACGTAACTAACTTAAAAGGAAATTCAAGGGAGGGTTATGAGTGCTCCTTTACAAACCTCGTTAGTACTCGCATTTTGAAGCTTTAAAAGGCAAGAAGAGGCGAAGAAGAAGCGAGAGAAGCAGAGTAGCTGTCTTTACCTTCTTTAATAGTACTTAGAGATGAGAGGTGGGAAGAGGGTGATGGTGGAGTGCATGGTTATGATGTTATCTCTTCAATTGAAACTCACGCCAGACGCACAGGTAATTTGGCATCTCTATCACCTGTGTTTTTGGTTGTTTGTTTGTTTTCTCGGCGTGGAATGCTTTACTAGTCCGGTTTACTCTCTCATTTATCTATTTATTTGTCCAACCCGTAAAAGAATAAGTCCATCGCTATTAAAGTATTCAAATTTATCGGTGTTTGGGTCATTCTTCAATTCAGTTTTTGCACAGAAAGGGATTAGCAGGCACGGTATCCCCCTATCTGACTCCCTTTTTAGACTTTGAAACCTCTATGGCCTTCCTCCTGGCCTATACACACACACACACACACACACACACACAGATGCGAACATACATCCATACACAGCTTCGCATATGAATGAAGAAGAAGGGAGAGGAAAAGAAAGAAGAAAAGAACCAAGATAAAAGATAACAGCACAGCGCAAGAAAAAACAAAGAGACGCGGAGAAGGCAAGATAATGGAAGAGACAAGGCGGAGGAAGAGAGCGAGGCAAGAATATTCCATAAACAATCCCGCGCCGAGCAAGATTGTGAGATTTCATTTAAATTCTCGGGCCAAAAGTGAATTGTGACAGTCTGGTTTTGAGATTTTGCTGTGACGTAGATGATGATGATGGTGATGATGATTGTTGTGGTGATGATGATAATGATGATGATAGTGATGATAATGGTAATGAAAAAGAATGATAAGGAGGATAAAAGAGTAATAACGAATCAATAACATGAAGAGAAAGGTAAAGAAAAAGAAGAGGAAAATGAATAAAAAGAAGAAGGAGAAGAAGATGAAGAAGAAGAAGAAGAAGAAAAAGAAAAAAAAGATAGAGAAGAAAAATGAAAAAAAAATGAAAAAGAGGAAGAAAAAGAAAAAGATAAACGAGGAAGTCAAGGAAAAAGAACAGCAAAAAGATAAATCACCTCACCTCCTCCTCCTCCTCCTCCTCCTCCTCCTCCTCCTCCTCTTCGTTGTCTTCCTCCATCTCCTTGCATTTTGTTTTATCAGTTTTCTTTCTTGTTTTGAGATGTTCAGTCAGTCTGTCTCGTATTTCTTTTGTCTGTCTGTCACTCTCTATTTTCTTTTATGAATAACTGTACTTGCGTCTGTCAGTTAGTCTCTCTCTCTCTCTCTCTCTCTCTCTCTCTCTCTCTCTCTCTCTCTCTCTCTCTCTCTCTCTCTCTCTCTCTCTCTCTCTCTCTCTCTCTCTCTCTCTCTCTCTCGCACGTTCCTTATCACCCCCCCCCCACACACACACACACACACATCAGCGGCCATAATAAATATTCCCATCGTATCCGGACCGCCTTGCCCCGAACCGAACCCGGATCCGGAAATGACGTCACAAGAAACAGTAAAAGAAGCAGGATCTCTCTCTCTCTCTCTCTCTCTCTCTCTCTTAGGTCATGTGGTTGTGTTTGTGTTTATTGTGGTAGTGGAGGTGGTGGTGATGATAATGGTGGTGGTGGTGGTGGTGGTGGTGATTTGCGGACTGGAGTATTTAATGGCTCTTGTAGTGGTGATGGGTGGTGATGGTAGTGGTGATAGTGGTGTTAATAGTGGTAGTGATGACTTTGAAGGTGTGAAAGAGGAAGGAATGGTGGTGATGGTGGTGAGGATGGTGGTGGTGGTGGTGACTATTGTGTTGTTGGTGGTGGTGATGGTCGTGGTGATGGTGGTGATAATAGTGGTAGTGATGACTGATGGTGTGAATGAGGAAGGAACTGTGGTGGTGGTGTGTTAGTGGTGACGGTGGTGGTGGTGGTGACTATTGTGGTGGTGGTGGTGATGGTGCTGCCGTTTCCCTTTAAGTGGGTTATAGAAAGCATGTGATGAAATGTAAGGAAGCTCAAATGACGCACTTCCGACAGCTCCCTCCCCTTCTCTCTCTCTCTCTCTCTCTCTCTCTCTCTCTCTCTCTCTCTCTCTCTCTCTCTCTCTCTCTCTCTCTCTCTCTCTCTCTCTCTCTCTCTCTCTCTCTCGTAGCAAAGAAAGCAGTGAAGCAGAATAGAGATGATGATTGTGTGTTAAATGGTAAGCAGATTAGATAATTATGAATAGTATGTGTGTGTGTGTGTGTGTGTGTGTGTGTGTGTTAGTTCGGCTTCCCTCCCCACTGTCTCTGTTTGGTCTTCCGCCTCTGCCTCGCATCTCCATATACTGATATCTCCCTTTTTTTTTTTTTTTCCTTTCCGTCATGTTGAAATCCACACACTGTCCATCTTTCTTCCACCGCACCGCCTCCTCTTCCCTCCCATCTATCTCCACATCACACGTCCTTCTTTTTCTCCACCGTCGCCGTTTTTCTCTCCCTCTCCCTCACCTACCATACGCCACACTTCTCTATCTGCTTTCTTGCCTTCCCCTTCCCCTCTCTTCCCGTCCCTTACATCCCTTTTCCGAGCTGCTTTTAAGTCCTCCCTTTTCCCCTTCTTTTCCCATTCCTTTCCTTTCCCAGTCTTCATTCATGTCCTTTTTCCTCTCTTTTCCCGACCCTTCCCTTTCCCAATCTTCTATCATGTCCTCCTTTTTCCCCTTCTTTTCCCTTACATCCCTTTTTCGTGCTGCTTTCATGTCCCTTTTCCTTTTCTTTTCCCATCCTTTCCCTTTCCCAGTCTTCTTTCATGTCCTCCCTTTTCCCCTTCTTTTCCCGTTCCTTTCCTTTCCCAGTCTTCATTCATGTCCTTTTTCCTTCTTCTTTCGTCCCTTACATACCTTTCCTGATCTGCTTCCCTGCCCTCCTTTTCCCCTTCTTTTCCCATCCTTTCCCTTTCCCAATCTTTTTTTTTTTTTTTTTTTTTTTTTTTTTTACAGCAAAGGAGACAGCTCAAGGGCACAAAAAAGTAAACATCAATAAAAAAAAAAAGCCCGCTACTCGCTGCTCCCAAATCTGCTTTCATGTCCTTCTTTTTCCCCTCTTTGTTGTCCTTTACTTCCCCCCAAACCCTAGCAACCCACTCCCTCCCGTTGTCCTCTCCTCCTCTCCCACTTTCTTTCTCCCCATCAGCTGGGTCCAGATAGGGAGCAGCTGGCTTCAGATGTGCTTGCTCTGGGGAGTTTTTGATGCTCCGAGTGAGGGGAGGGAGGGTGTGGGGCTTGGGGTGTGGAGTAAGGATGTGGATGTTTGCTTATTAAGGGGATAAGTACGTGGGGGTGATGGCTGGTGTGAGGGAGGGAGGGAGGGAGGATGGAAAGGGTGTAGGCTGCTAAGAATACTTCCTCGTTGAGTGTATACATCTTTGAAGCGCCTCACAAACACTCTTGAGAAAGAACACAAGCAAAACAAACAGTCATAATACTATACCTCGCAGCTTTACTAACACCCCGCCGCTGTCTTTAAATTCTTATCATTACAAGCATTTTTTTTCTTATCATTACTTTGTTTTCCTTTAAGTCTTAGGGCAGCATCATTAAACATTTTGTCGCCCCGGTACATACACATTTGACAAGGTTTTCGTAGGTGTTGTGGCCATTTCCAGGGGTAGATTTTTAACCCTTCTGGTAGTGTGACCCTTCTTCCGTACCGTGACGCTAAAGAAACATTCAATATAACCCGACTGATCTCCTTTTTGGCCTTTGAAAATAGTTGATGTGAGAGGCGAAAGCGTCTGACAATACCCACCTTTAAGACTGGCGAGGATGTGGATTAAAGAAAGCGTTGTGGCATTTTTTTGCGTCTGTTTCAAATTTTACTTTAACGAAATGAACTTCAGCAGCTTCCTGTCACTTATTTAACCTATGACTGGGCAAGTAAAGAAGAATAACATCCATGAAACTTCCCACCTTCAACACCACCACAATCATAATCACCACATGGCATCACAATCTCCACCACCACCTCCTTCACCTTTCACTATCACCACCACCACCACCATACTTACATCAGCTTGCAAAGTTTACACACTACCATTAACACTAACCTCCCACCTTTTGCATCCCTCACCCCCACCACCACTACCACCACCACTACTGAAAGAGGGGAGGAAGGAGTGGGGTGCAAGCAGATTAGGGGGCGGTACTTGACCCGAAGAGGTGGTGGTGGTGATGGTGGTGGTGGTGTTGGCAGTTGTGGCGGTGGTGGTGGCAGGTGATGGCCCGTAGCAGTAGTAAAATTAGTGGTTAGGTGTCCCCTTTATCCCCTTGTGTGTTGGGAGGCAAGACACGTACTGTTTGCACTGCTGAGGAAGGCACCGTAAAAGGGCTTGACGGTGCTGTTATATACATTTGTCTATGTCTTAGTCTTATTATTATCATTATTTATCTCACGCTTTTTGATAACGTCTGCCCGTTGTTGCTTTTGTTTCGTAGTTTATCATTCTTTGTTTTTTTATTGTTATCCATCTCTGGTGTTTGGTAGAAAGTGTGTGTTATGGTGTCCACTGTTTTGTAATGTGGTAGAATTTTTCTCTCTCTCTCTCTCTCTCTCTCTCTCTCTCTCTCTCTCTCTCTCTCTCTCTCTCTCTCTCTCTCTCTCTCTCTCTCTCTCTCTCTCTCTCTCTCTCTCTCTCTCTCTCTCTCTCTCTCTCTCTCTCTCTGTAGTGAGACTGTCGTGATGGAGGCGGTGCTGATGAAGATGATGGTGATGATAGTGATGATGATGATGGTGATGCTGATGGAGATGGTGTTGGTGGATATCACAGCGACTCTTTATTTATGTTGGTGTTAATAGTGAATGTGACGGTGAGGTGGTGGATCTCATAGAATAGTGAAAATTCCGCACTGATTCAATATACTCGTGGAGAGGATGGTGACTATGATCCTGGTTGCCGGGGTGACTTGTTGACTTGTTGGGTGCCTGGTTGATTGGGTGAGAGGTTGGTTGACTGGTTGACTGGTTGACTGACTTGCTGGTTGGTGGACTGGTTGACAGATTGGTTGACTGGTTGACTGACTTGCTGGTTGGTGGACTGGTTGACAGATTGGTTGACTGACTTGCTTGTTGGTGGACTGGTTGACAGATTGGTTGACTGGTTGTCTGACTTGCTAGTTGGTTGGTTGGTTGACAAGTTGGTTAGCTGATTGACAGGTTGAATAACTTACTGGTTGTTGACTGGTTGACAGGTTGATTGAATGGTTTACTGGTTGACTGACTACTAGTTGGTGGGCTGGTTAACAGGTTGCTTGACTGGTGGACAGGTTGGTTGAATGACAAAGTCCTTCCTGTCCACTCCTCTATTCTCTTCCTCTTGAGTGGAGCTTAAAGTGGAAGAGTACACACTATCTTCCACTTGCATACTGCTGTTGTTGTTGATACTACTACTACTACTACGACTACTACTACTACTACTACTACTACTACCACGACTACTACTACTAATACTAATACTAATACTACTGAAAAAAGCAAGCATTATATATTTCTCTGTTATTTCATCCCCGAAGTCTTTGGATGTGTGTTCGTAAAATGCAGCCATTGCGACGGTGGAATTTCTTCATATATTTTTGAGATCCCCAGAACAGAACATCATCATATTTTCACGTAATTTTGTGGCCTCCGAACCGGTTTTTTTTCCCTCTCCCTCCCCGAAAAAGATTTAGTGTAATTGCCCACGTGTCTCCCCCATTTCCACACATTTCTATGCTCGCCAACGCGTTTCTTCACAACAGCATATTCGTGTGAGAAAGTAATTGTTATGTAGTGACTGAATGTGTTATGCTGTACATGTTTTTTCGTCTTTCTTTTCTTCGTCCCCAGCACACGTGTTTCATTTTTTCAGCTTTATATGATTTTTGTTTCCTCTCATACATTTCTCCTCTACGATCATATGCATCAAGGCGGAACCCGGCGTCATGCAAATCAAACCAGAGCCGAACAAGCTTATAAGTGGAAAGGAAATAAAAATCGATCAAAAAGAGGAAATGTTTCATGCTTTCGAGTACGCCCTGGGAGTCGAACCTGGGGATATATGGAAGGCAGAGCGATAACAGTTACTTAATACCAGTGGACCAGAGATGAGTTCAGTTATCCTTCGTCTTGGTTTGGCTGTTTCTTTGTTATTTATTAGTTACTGGTTTCCATCTATTCCTTATCTAATCTCTCTCTCTCTCTCTCTCTCTCTCTCTCTCTCTCTCTCTCTCTCTCTCTCTCTCTCTCTCTCTCTCTCTCTCTCTCTCTCTCTCTCTCTCTCTCTCTCTCTCTCTCTGGCAAATATGGAAGCTCGTTTAACTGAATATAATTGAGTGCTTAGGGAAGATCACGTGTGTGTGTGTGTGTGTGTGTGTCGGAAATGGCGCAAATCTCTCCCTCACTCTCTCTCTCCCTCCCTCTTTCTCAATCCCTCTCCTCCTTCCCTACCCAAACATTCTTCTCCCAGCGAATATTCGGAGCAAAACTTTTATATATACCTCCCCTTAGACTTCATTTTTAGCCTACCAATATCACAAAGTTCAGATAAGACCTTCCTCTCAATCCGGTCCGAAGGCTCTCGTTTGCCGTACTTGAGGGAATATTTTTGCTCTCGTCTCCGTCCGTCTTTGGGTGTTTGGTTATTGCGCTTGACACACACTCCCGCGCGGACCCACAACATCGCTCGCCTCGCTCTACTCACTCCGTCTCCGCTGCCAGTCTTTATCAGTAAGTTCTCCTCGGTGCAGTGTGTGTGTGTGTGTGTTGGGGGGGGGAGGGTAGCTGTGTATGGGGTAGGTGGGGGGGGAGATGGTGTGTGTGTGTGTGTGTGTGTGTGTGCTTACTGGCGTGGTGAAAAGGAAGGCTCATAGAAAATAGATTCCGGGCAAAATTCTGGTTATATTTACGTTTGCAGATGAAATTTATTTAAAGAAACGTTCACGGCTTCTTCTCAGTGGAAAATAAGCAAAATAGTTTGTTTGTATTTCATCCACAGCTCTGATTAGAATAAAATAACTTGCATTTTGTAGAGAGAAGAGTTTGCAGTAATAAAAACTTCCTAGTATTTATTTTGATATCTCTTGCCTTTAGTTTACGTCCTTCAGAGTGAAAATAATATGTGTAGATTATAATACGAAGCCTAGAATAAACAATTAAATCCCAGGTAAATATTTATGAGCTTAAGAAAATAAATAAATAAGTAAATAGATAACTAGTGCAGCTTAATGATAAAAATAAACTCCATATACTTATTATAGTTGTTATTCAAAATGTACACACGAAAGCACACTCAGGTATATCATCGCTAGAATTAGTCCTGCCTTCTCTTGACATTTTCCGGTCCTTCTGTTCCTTGTTTGATTGAAGAAAAAAAATTACTGCTCGGGAAGACAAAGCCGAGACTCATCGCCATCTCACCCCAACCATTCCTTTTCACTCCTCTCCATCCCTTCCCTGTCTCTCCCTTCCTCTCCTACTCTATCCCTTTCCTTCCCCTTCTCGTCCCGCTCATCCTGTCACCTTTTGATGCGGGGACAATGAGGGAGGACTATAAGAAGGGGCTGTGAAGGTGGAGAGCGGAGAGGTTGAGAGGGTGGAGAGGGATGGACACAGAGGAAGGGAGGGCGTCTTAGTAGTAGGATCCGAAGTCGAAATCAGTCACTGCCTCGATCCAGTTCATGTAAGGGGGCAGGAGGACGTTGCCTGAGGGGTAGCCAGCCTGCAGGGGAGAGCATAAAAATAAGCGCAATGAAAACAATAATGAAGGGAGTAATATATGAATAGTAATGATGATGAGAATGAGAATGTTGCCAATAATAATAATAATAATAATAATAATAATAATAATAGTAATAAGGAAAGGAGGACAGCAGAATAATGTTAACCGTCACTTATAATTGAGTTCAGAAAGAAAGAGAGAGTAAGAGTACAGGAAGAAACGAGGGTAGAATGGAGGAAGAAAGGAAGGAAGGAGGGAGGGAAGGAGGAAGGGAAAGCAGGAAAGGGAAGAAGAAAGAAAGAGATTTAGATGAGATAATAAGAATAAGAATAATGCCCGGGATGAGGTGAAGTTATCGAATCATCTTAACGCCATACATGTCAATTGAAGTGTCTGGTCCTGAAAGGCGAAAATCAGATTGACAGGCGACTGGAGCAACGAAGGTCTTTCTTACCTAATTGGAAGTGACAGCAATTATTGGAAGCGAACCTGTCAAGGGATATCTGAGGAATCAACAAGAGCAGGCGGTATGGGGAACGAGAAAGTGAAGGAAAGGTTTTAAATACAGATATTGAACACCAGGGGGGAAGGCAATGCAATGGTGAGATGCCTTGAGTGTTAAAGAAATAGATAGAAGAGTTAGGGAGAAAAGAATGTGATAGTTATTTGACAAGGACGGCAGATAAACCTTGCCCACAGGAAAAGGTGTATTATTGGAGAGCGTTTGAGATGGAGATATTGAAAAGCAGTTAGGAAAGGAATGCAATGATGAGGTGTCATGACTGTTTAGTAAAGAGAGAGAACGTTTAGCGAGAAAAGAATGTGATAATGACATGGCAGACGGACAGACGGAGCTTCCATGCAGAAAAAACGGAATATTCGGTGCTGGAAAAAGACGGTGAAGTGTCAGTCCACCAACAGTTTAGGAAGACTCTTACGAACAAACTGCATTACTTGATTCTTTTACTTGCAGCTTCTATATATTTTGTATTCGTTAGTGCACTGATTTTTTTTTTATGGTACTTCGATGCAAAATTCTTCCAGGCTGAAATGTGAACGACCCGCACTTTGAAATACAATAACTTAAAAATAAATAAACAGTGAATACAGTAATGATATTGTTTTGTGTTTGGGCCTGACAGCGGCATGAGAGAACGGTGAATGGACGTAAAGGGTGCACGAAATCCGACAAATGACATCATGAACGGAAGAAGAATTTAATACGTACAGACCCAACACGAGAGCATTTGCGGTGTCTGATAACGTCAAGGCGAAAATACGTTATATCGTTCTGAGATGTGTGAATCGCTTTAGTGCGTCATGTCTCGCTCGCCGTCTGTACGATGTGATGAATGTGTTCTTGAATTTTACCTAATTTACCTAAGACGAACGTTATCAATATCACGATTATTTGTAGCGCTAATGATAATGATAATAATGATGATAATGATAATACTTCTATTGTCCATTGAAGATTATAATGACTTTGACAACAAAACAAAATAATAACACACACACACACACACACACACACACACACACACACACACACACACACACACACACTCACCTGGCACCCGTAGGCAGCACCGAAGGCCAGAATTCCCACCTGAACCCAGCGGCCGTCAGTCATTTTAAGCTGGGCAGGGGAGCCGCTGTCACCCTGGGGGAATGAAGTAGTAGTAGTAGTAGTAGTAGTAGTGAGACGATGTAGACTGTTCTCACACTCAATTAATTTACCTGAATACTTAAGTTAATTATGTCATACCTGTTTTGTCTGCGTCTTTGTGTGGGTGTGGGTGGGTGGGTGGGTGGGTGAGTGGGTGTCATTGTGCTGGGTGGCGCCACATATATTTTTTTTATCGACTAACTTTCCAAGGGGATTTGATTGACGATTCACCAAAGTTAATTAGTTTGACAATGTTTCGTTTGCGTTAATTAAGCTGCGGATAAAAAAAAAAAAAACCCACCTCCCACGTAAAGCTGAAAATGTTTAACCGACTGACGTGATTAGTTTGTGCGGTGATTGAAACAGTTGTTGTGGAAGTAATAGCTTTCTAATTATAGCCACTAACAATGCCTGTGCGGACGCCGGTTTATTTATATTTATTGTTTTTGTTCTTTATTGTTTTATTTTCTCTTATTTTTTTCACTTTTTGTATATTCCAGCATTTCTAAAACCTCTTTCTTTTTCTTCTCCTCCTCACATTTCTCTTCTTCTTTTTGCTTCTTTTCTTTCTGCTCCTTTATTCCTCTTTCCCTTTCTCCTTTTTTATTACTATTCTTCGTCTTTTCTTCCTCTTACTCTTCCTCTTCTTCCTTCCTTTCCTCCTTCCAGCATTTTTAAACCTCTTTCTTTTTCTTCTCCTCCTCACATTCCTCTTTTTCTTTCTGCTTCAAATTTCTACTCCTTGATTCCTCTTTCCCTTTCTCCTTTTTTATTACTATTCTTCGTCTTTTCTTCCTTTTCCTCTTCCTCCTCCTCTTCTTCCTTCCTTTCCTCCTTTCACCATTTCTAAAACCACTTTCTTCCTCCTTCTCCTTCTCCTCTTCCTCTTCCCCTTTCCCTTTCTGCTCCTTTTCTTTATATTCCTCTGTTTCTCTTTTCTTTTCTCCTCCTTTCCATACGTCTTCTTCCTTTTCTTCCTCCTCTTCCTCTTCCTCCTCCTTCTCCTCTTTTTCTTTTTCATTTTGCGTCATTTTCTTCATATTCCTCTATTTCTCTTTTCCATTCTCATCCTTTTCTTTCCATTCGTCTTCTTCCCTTTCTTCCTCCTCTTCCTCTCCTTCCTTTCTAAACCTCTTTCTCTTCCTCCTCTTCTTTCTCTTTTTCATTTTTCTCCTTTTCTTTATATTCCTTTATTTCTCTTTTCCATTTTCATCCTTTTCTTTCCATTCGTCTTCTTACTTTTCTTCCTCCTCCTCCCCTCCTAGTCGGGTCCCTCTGTATTTTAACCCTTTCCTTCCTCTCCTTTTTTCCCGTCATTTGGACTCCTCTGTGTCCCTCAGCGTACCCTCATTTCTCTCCTTTTTATCTCTCCTTTTTATCTCTCCTTGTCTCCTCCACCTCTGTTGACCCTCTTCTCCGGTTCTCTTATTTTTTCTTTCTCATTTTGTCAATATTTTTTATCCCGTTCTCCTTCCTTCTCTTAAGTATTTTCTCCCTTCATCACTTCCTTCCTTCTCTCCTTCCTCCTCTTTCTTATTTTCTCCCCACTTCTCCTTTTTTATCTCTTTCCTCTTTCCTATTATCTCCTTCCTCCTTCCTCTCAGTCTCCTTGTATCTTTCCATCTCTCTAAACTACACGAAATTAGGTTTCTCTCTCTCTCTCTCTCTCTCTCTCTCTCTCTCTCTCTCTCTCTCTCTCTCTCTCTCTCTCTCTCTCTCTCTCTCTCTCTCACACTCTCTCTCTCTCTCTCTCTCTCTCTCTCTCTCTCTCTCTCTCTCTCTCTCTCTCCCTTTGTCTCCCTTTGTCTCCCTTCCTCTATCCACTTTTTTTCTTTCTTTTACCTGTGGTTCTGGAAAGTAGCGTTGTCAGGTATCCAGTTAATTAGCAAAGTTGTGGGAAGGATATATTGGTGTGCCTGTTTTTGCGCGCCATTATTGCCTCGTATGGTCGCAGGTGTTATTGAGGAACGCTGGGAAAAATATAAGTCGTGGTAGTGATATTTCTCATGATTATTGTGTGTGGTCGTGAGGGGGGAGAAGGTGAAGATGGGATGTGTTGTCTGGGTAGTGGATTCTTTCTTTTATATTAAGCTACCCACCTGTTTTTCTCTTTTTCTCTTTCTTCTATGATATTATCCCCTGTTATCTTTCCTTATCTTGTCATTCCTTTCTTTCCCTTTCCCTTCACTTTCTTTCCTTTTCAACCCCCTCCCTTTCCTTTCCTACACTTCACTTCTCTTCCCCTCACTTTCCTTCCTTTCCCTTATCTTCCCTTCCCTTCCATTCTCATCCCTTCCCTTCTATTCCCTTACCTTTCCTTTCTATTCCCTTCCCTTCCCTTTCCTTCCTTTCCATCCTTTCCTTTCAATCCATTCCCTCCTCTTTCCGTCCCCTCCCTTCCCTTTGTTTCCCATTTCTTTCCTCTACTGTTAACCTTGTCTTCCTCCTCTTTTCCTCACTTTCATCCCTACACCTCCCTCTTAAACCCTTCCTCGTTACCTCCCTCCCAGCCCTCATAAAACTCCCCCTGCGCCTCATCCCTTCACCTTCTCCCTTAACCCACCCAATGCCTCCCTCTCAAACCCTGCCTCTCTATCTCCCTCTTTGTCCTTTTCACTCACCCTGCACGGCCCGCTGCCACCTTCACCAGAGGAGCACATCATGGAGTCTCTCACGAGGTCGCCGTAGTAATCACGACACACGGAGTTGTCCAGAATCTCCACAGTCACCCCTCGAAGCTGTTGGGCCGGAGTGTCATCTGCGCAGGGAGGAGAGTGGAGGAGTGTGTGGTTGTGTGGGTGGGAAGGGTGGTTAGAGGAATGGTATAGTGTGAAACGGGGACTATTTAAACGTCGTATATATATTCACTATCAATAACGTGGGTGATATTTTGACCCGTTTTTTCAAGGCATAGTTAGTTGATGTTGTTGATTTTTTATACCACTTTTTAGGACTGACTTTGTAATATGTCAACACTTCTAACTAGCCCCGCACCAAAAGGGGAATTAAAAAGCCAAACTAGCCACAGAACTATTAATAAATGCTAATACGACGTTTAAAAAATCTGTCGAAAGAGTGTATGTGCTTGTAAATTCATGGATAGTGAGGTTAGGTGGGGTTGGGTTTACAGGAGCTGCCTTGTACACTACCGGCCTCTTGCAGACTCCTTGGTCGGTATTATAAGATACTTTCGCTTCTCACATCAGCTATTTCTAAAGGTCAAAGAGGGGATCACTCGGGTTCTAATGAGTGTTTCTTTAGGTTCATTGTACAGACGAAGGGCTAGACTACCACCAGGGTCATAAAACTACTCCTGGAAATGCCCAAACTCCTACGAAAGCCTTGTCAAATATGTGAACTTGGGCGACGAAATGCTTAGTAATACGACCCAACTTATGTTCTTGTGTTCTTATGCTCTTATTTTCTTACTGGAATGGGTTGAAAGTAGGGAAAGGAACGTGACTAGGAGTGTTTTGTCCGTGGAATTAAGTGTATGAAGTTGGATTCTATGTATATGGTTATTGTGCATGGTTGAGTATCCCTTACACACACAGGTATATAACCCCGTCAGTAGGCTCTCTAGCACACATATTCACCGTCATCAATGGTGCCCCAGCCGTAGACAGACACGTTCCTCCCATTCAGAGTATCATGTAGTACTTGGAGATCCGGCTCAGTGGCTTCCTCTTGCCGCAGCCACCCCGAAGACTCTGAAGGGGTGACAACGTGAGGTTAAACATCGTGAGGTATAGAGAAGGCTGAACGATAGGGAAGGAGAGACAGAGTAAAGGTAAAGTTGGCATACGGTATAACTGCGCATGGTCTTAGTGCTCATCTCCGTCACGTTAAAGAAGATAAAGAACAGGAAATATATGAGAGGGTATGAAGGCGTAGAAATTAGTTTTGTAGGATAGTAGATGAATGTAATGAAGAAGGGAAAGTTGCAGGAATGTGGAGCAGGAAAGATTAAGTAAAGGTAAAGTTAGAGGCATATGCTATAGCTATGCGTGGCCTCGGTGCCCATCTCCGTCACAGTCAAGTAGAAAAAGAACAGGAAATATAAGGGAGATTAAGAAGAAGTAGAAATAAGTTTTGTGGGATAGTAAATGTATGTAATGAAGAAGTATATATAAACAGATCGAGGAAAAAAATAACGAAGAGAGGAAGATAGATTTAGGAGGAGTAGAAATGACTTTGTGAGATAATAAATGAATTAGATGAAGAAGGATATAGAAATAGGTTTAGAAAAGGAAAGAAAACGGAGAGAGTGAAAGAATTATTGCAATGCTAATGAAGGAGGAGAAACACAAGGATTAAAAAGGAAAGGGAGAGTTTTTGACCCACTCTCCTTAATCAACTAACTTTCCGTATTTCTTTTCCAATGTTGCCAAATAAGAGGAGGGAAAAATAGAAAACTAATTATGAAGAAAATGGGAAACGTAGAAAGATAAAACGAAGAAAATGGGTGACGAACGCTATAAGATAATGATAATAGCTGTAATGATGATGATAATGATGATGATGATGATGATGAGGAGGAGGAGGAGTAAGATAGTGGTGATGGTGATGATAACAGTCTTTATGCCATTAATGCTACATAGTGACGGTGGTGGTAATGATGATGGTGACTGCAATGGTGATGATGGTGGTAATGAAGATGGTAATGATGGTGATAGTTAAGCTGAAAGTCCTAGAAGCGCCTCCTTACCACTTTCCCTTTTCTTGCGGCGCGCAGAAGCAGTGGTCGTGGGGATGGTGGTGGTGGTGGTGTCCTGTGGGGTAACATCAGGCAGGAGTTGTTCCAGGATCTCGTAGTCTCTGGGCGGCAGGCAGATGGGCGCCACGTATCCTGCGAAAAGGAGGAGGAGGAGAAAGAGGAGGAGGAGGAGGAGGAGGAGGAGGAGGAGGAGGAGGGATAGGGGAATGCAGAAAAGTAAAATATGGAAAGGGTAAAGGTGTGTGTGTGTGTGTGTGTGTGTGTGTGTGTGTGTGTGTGTGTGTGTGTGTGTGTGTGTGTGTGTGTGTGTGTGTGTGTGTGCCACCTTTGTTGTTGCGGAGTGTCAGATTCAATTTCGACGTGTAGTGTTTTATTCTCTCTCTCTCTCTCTCTCTCTCTCTCTCTCTCTCTCTCTCTCTCTCTCTCTCTCTCTCTCTCTCTCTCTCTCTCTCTCTCTCTCTCTCTCTCTCTCTCTCTCTCTCTCTCTCTCTCTCTCTCTCTCTCTCTCTCTCTCTCTCTCTCTCTCTCTCTCTCTCTCTCTCTCTCTCTCTCTCTCTCTCTCTCTCTCTCTCTCTCTCTCTCTCTCTCTCGTATCGTAAAATGTTATCACACTTATCTTTGTAAATAACACAGCTGTAATGACTCAGTTACATCAGCAAGCTGCTATTTTTTCATCTCTCTCTCTCTCTCTCTCTCTCTCTCTCTCTCTCTCTCTCTCTCTCTCTCTCTCTCTCTCTCTCTCTCTCTCTCTCTCTCTCTCTCTCTCTCTCTCTCTCTCTCTCTCTCTCTCTCTCTCTCTCTCTCTCTCTCTCTCTCTCTCTCTCTCTCTCTCTCTCTCTCTCTCTCTCTCTCTCTCTCTCTCTCTCTCTCTCTTTTCCCCTTGGTATTCTTTTCCGTTGGTGTTTTCACTTTTATCCTTTTCCTTTATTTCGTTTCTTCCTCGTTCATTCTTTTTCTGTGCTATACATCTTTATTCTTTTCCTTCCCCCTGTGATTCCTTTCAATATTTCTTTCCATCATTTTTTTCCCCCTTTTTCTCTTCCTCCTCCTCGTTATTTTGTTTCTCTCCTTTCTTTACAGTCCGTAGTCTGACCCAGCTATATTTGTTTTTCTCTAATATTTTCTTTTTTTTATTCTTTCTATTTATTAAGTTTCTCCTTCAATGAATAATACATCTAAATATCGTCACCCTAATGTCTAATATAAATAATGTTGGTGGTGGTGTACTTGTTGCGGTTGTTGTTGTCGTTGTTAGGGGGGCATTCTTCTCTTCCTCTTTTTTCTCTTTCTTTGTCTTTGTCTTTGTCTTTGTCTTCTTCTTCTTCTTCTTCTTCTTCTTCTAATGAGGCTTCTTTCGTATGTGTGAGGGGGGGAACGGTGTGTGGGGGGGGAGCTATTGTAGTCTATGTTGGCGTAGATTAAATTTATAAAAGGTTGTTTTACTTGGTATAAAAAATTAGCTTCTATACTCACAAAAGCAGCTTACGTGTGCCGCGATATTATGTAGTCGTGACAGTAGTAGTGGTAGTAAAAGTAGTAGGAGCAGCAGTAGAAGTAATAGTAGCAACAGTAGTAGCAATGGTAACGCACACACACAGACACACCATATATTCACTACACCAAAAGACACTCCCATCCACCTCTCTTCTTCAACACAGCCTCCCTCCAAAAACTCACTATTGAAGGCCATCTCTTGGGGCAGGAAGGCAAGGGCAAGGTCACTGCTGAGGGGTGTGGGCGTGTTGAAGTCCGGGTGGATGTACACTTCCCCCACCAGGAAGAACTTCTGCGAGGGCGTGAGGGTGTAGAGGTTGTGGTCCCCGAGTAAGACACCGAGCTTCTCCACCGGGACGCTAGAGGGAGGAGAAAGAAGGGGAAGGATGGAGGAGGGAAAAAAAGGGTTAGTAAAGGAAGTTGAGGGAAGACAGCATAAAGGAAATGAAAAGGAAAGGATAGAGTAAGGAGGAGGGACACTTCATCTATTTTTAAAGGTCAAAAGAGGGGGTCAGTTGGGTTCTAGTGAGTGTTTCTTCAGGTTCACGGTACAGAAGAAGACTCACACTAGCACCAGGGTCATAAAACTACCCCTGGAAATGCCCACAACTCCTATGAAAGCCTTGTCAAATATGTGTTCTTGGGCGGCGATATGTCTGTAATATGACCTACATGTTTACATTCTCAAATTTAGAATAGATGTCGTGGTCTTGTGGAGGAAAAGATAAGGGGGCGTATTGTAAAACATTTCGTTGCCCAGGGACACATATTTGGCAAGGCTTTCGTAGGAGTTGTGGGCATTTCCAAGAGTAGTTTTATGACCCTGGTGGTAGTTTGACCCTTCTTCTGTACCATAAACCTGAAGAAATACTCATTAGAACCCGACTGACCCCCATTTGACCTTTACAAATAGCTGATGTATAATACTGACCAAGATGTCAAGTTTCTGTGTGTACTTGAAGATAAGGCTGCGATCAAAAAGGACACAGAAGGATACGACAATAGAAGTTATGGTCTTGTAAGGGAAAGAAAAGTGTTTGAAATTTCTTTGTGTACGTGGAGAGAAGGTTGCTATCAAAGAGGACATAGAAGTGTACGATAATAGAAGTTTTGGTCTTGTAAGGGAAAGAAAAGTGTTTGAAGTTTCTTTGTGTACGTGGAGAGAAGGTTGCGATCAAAAAGGACAAAGAAGGATACGGAAATAAATATTTTGGTCTAGTGTTTACATGGAAAGAAAGCCGCAATCAAAGAGGGCATAGAATTCTGGACAAAGAGTCAGGACACAGAAACAGCTTTAGCTTTGATATATACAAGGGAGAGAGATGTGAGGGAGACGGAGGGATAGGGATGGAATGCAGAGGGTAAGGAGAGGAAAAGAGGTAAAGAGAGGTAGGAAAGAAAAGGGGAATGGAGGGAAATTGAGGGAAGTGACAGGGATGGGAGGGAAACAAAGGGGAGGGAGAGGCAGTGGAGGGAGACGAAGGGAAGGGAGAGATGGGAGAGGGATACAGAGGAGAAAGAGAGGAAAAGTAAAGAGAGGTAGGAAAGAAAAAGAGAATGGAGTGAGACTGAGGGAAGGGAGGAAGATGGGAGGCAGACGAAGGGAGGGAGAGAGAAAGGAGGTAGACGGAGGGAAGGGAGAGGGATGGAAGGGAGACGAAATGGAGGGAGAGGGAAAGAAGGAGCGAGGCAGAGGGAATGGAGGGAAACTGAGGAAAGAGAGAGGGAACGGAGGTCTTTGATAAACGAAAACAACAACAAAACAAAAACAGGGAGCGCTTATTTAAGAAAACAAACAAGCGGCAAAGGACAAGAAAAAGAATGAATACAAGAAGAAAAAAATGTACGCAGGCTGGGCAACACACACACACACACACACACACACCTGGCGACGCAGTGGGCCCCGGTCAGCACCCAACGCGGACTAATGACGGTGCCGCCGCAGATGTTACAGTAGTGCTGCTCCTCCTTCCCACACACCTTCAGCACGGCCACCTGCGCGGGAGGAGGAGGAGGAGGAGGAGGAGGAGAAAACGAAGGAAAAATAAAGTTGAATGCAGGAGAGTGAAATAAGAAATAGCAAAAAGGATTAAAAGGAAATGTTAGAAAAGGAAAAGGAAAAGAAAACGGTAGGAAGAGAAAAGGCATGGATACAAAATGATAATGAGTAGATAAAAATGAAAGTATGCAGGAGAGAGAGAAAAAAAACAGTAGGAGGAGGAGCAAGAAGAGAAAGAGGAGAAAGAAGGGGAAGGATGAAGAAGGGCAAAAAGGGTTAGATAAGGGAGTTGAGGGAAGACCGCATAGAGGGAAAGAAAAGGAAAGGATAGAGAAAGGAGGAGGGACACAATTTCTTTAGCATAATTCACTATATGTTTACATTCTCAAATTTACATCCTCATTGCCTTAAATTTTTCTTCTCGCCTGATTTACGTCCATATTACATTCTCTCTCTCTCTCTCTCTCTCTCTCTCCCTCTCTCTCTCTCTCTCTCTCTCTCTCTCTCTCTCTCTCTCACTCGCTATTTTTCTTTTTATCGTCCTCTTTCGCTCGTAAAAATCAATTATACTACTACAACATCAACAACTACTAATACTAATACTAATACTAATACTAATACTAATACTTACCATCCACGGGAACTCGTGCTTCTTCACCAGCTGGCCCCCCACCACCCTTGCCGCCGCCGCCGACTCCCCCGACACCCCGCACTTGCCAGCCCACCCGTCGCTGAGAGAGAAAAAATGGATGTCAAGTAATATTTCAAGCCATACTCAAGTATTTTGAGACTTGTTTTCGGTTACCTTTTCACCCTATTGAGTTGGTGTGCTCGTAATTAGATAGTATCGAGTTCCTTATATAGAGATGTCAAAGTTTGTGAGAGAGTGTTATATATTTCAAGGTAGACAGGAGTACCTATTTTGAGTTTTCAAGCGTCTAGGAATGACTTAGGTTGTGTTTGAAGCTTCCAATAACCATAATTACTAGAGGAGAAGATTGTGAATGGTAGTGAAAAAAGAAACATATAACTTCTCCACCATTCGTTCTTGATAAAGCGAATTAAAAAGGTGATGTATGATGTTTTCCAGGGCATTTGTTTGATATTCTTTGTGTGACCGAACTCAGGATATTTCTCAGCACATGCATGTAGATTCACGCAACATAAGAACGCACCCGATTCTCAAAAAACGGAAGCATTACACAGCTTTCCTCCACATCAAAGGTCCATAATATGATGTTTTCCAGGGCATTTGTTTGATATTCTTTGTGTGACCGAACTCGGGACCTTTCTCAGCACATACATGTAGATTCACGCAACATAAGAACGCTCCCGATTCTCAAAAAAACGGAAGCATTACACAGTTTTTCCTCCACATCAAAGAAGACAGCTCTGAGGCAAAGCAAAAGTAGGTCGAAAAAGATGCGCCCTAACACACTATGAATATACATCCAGTTCTTGAAAATTTGAAAGCATTACGCACTTCTTCTATACATCAAAGGAGGCAACTCTTAGGCACCAAAACAAAAATAGATGAAAGAAAAAAAACTCTTCACTGCTACTGGAAAGAGGATAGTGGTCTAAAAAGGTTAAAAAAAAAATTCTGGGAGATTTGAATAGACGATAAAATAAATAAAATGAAACCCCACTGTGCGCTGTAAAGACCATAGAAAAGAGTTAAGCGGACATAAGAAACCCCATAAAAAAGGATTGCATCATTTCTGGGAGGCGTGTATAAGCGATGAAATAAATAATAAAAATCCACTTTTCACTGTTCCGTAAAAGAGGATTGAAGCCCCAAAAAGGAGGATCCAATGCTTTCTGGGAGGCTTGTATAATAGATGGGAGACGACATAATAGATAATAAAGTCTACCATGCACATAGAAGGGTCCGATTCCTTCTGGGAGGCGTGGATAAAAGATGAAATAGATAATAAGACCTCTCTATGCACTACGCCTGTGAAGAGAATTGAAGCCTACAAAGGAGGATTCAATTATCTCTTTAAGGCGTGTATAAGCGATTAAATTCTCTTACTTTCCAGGGCCGGTGCAGAGGACGGTGTGGTGTTCCTCGGTGGTGTTGGTGATGACGGCGGGGACAGCTCCTAAGGGGGGGGGGGTTAGGTTAGGTTAGGTTAGGTTAGGTCAGGTTAGGTTAAGTCAGGTCAGGTTAGGTTAGGTTAGGTTAGGTTAGGTCAGGTCAGGTCAGGTTAGGTTAGGCTAGGTTAGGTTAGTTCAGGTCAGGTCAGGTCAGGTCAGGTTAGGTTAGGTTAGGTTAGGTTAGGTTAGGTTAGGTTAGGTCAGGTTTGGTTAGGTTAGGTTAGGTTAGGTCAGGTTAGGTTAGGCTAGGTTAGGTTAGGTTAGGTCAGGTTAGGTTAGGTTAGGTCAGGTTAGGTTAGGTTAGGTCAGGTTAGGTTAGGTTAGGTCAGGTTAGGTTAGGCTAGGTCAGGTTAGGTTAGGTCAGGTTAGGTTAGGTCAGGTTAGGTTAGGTTAGGTTAGGTCAGGTTAGGTTAGGTTAGGTTAGGTCAGGTTAGGTTAGGCTAGGTTAGGTTAGGTTAGGTCAGGTTAGGTTAGGTCAGGTTAGGTTAGGTTAGGTTAGGTTAGGTTAGGTTAGGTCAGGTTAGGTTAGGTTAGGTCAGGTTAGGTTAGGTTAGGTTAGGTTAGGTTAGGTTAGGTCAGGTTAGGTTAGGTTAGGTTAGGTCAGGTTAGGTTAGGCTAGGTTAGGTTAGGTCAGGTTAGGTTAGGTTAGGTTAGGTCAGGTTAGGTTAGGTTAGGTTAGGTCAGGTTAGGTTAGGTTAGGTCAGGTTAGGTTAGGTTAGGTTAGGTTAGGTTAGTTTAGGTTAGGCTAGGTTAGGTTAGGTTAGGTTAGGTTAGGTCAGGTTAGGTTAGGTCAGGTCAGGTTAGGTCAGGTCAGGTCAGGTCAGGTCAGTTCAGGTCAGGTCAGATCAGGTTAGGTTATGGCTCCAGGTCATTTCTGCTCTGCCACACAGTCCCAACACCTATTTTTTCCTCTCATATGTTACCTATAGCTTACATATGAGAGGAAGAGATAGGTGTTGGGACTGTGTGGCAGAGCAGAGGGGAGGAAAGGACCCTCCCCTCCCCCTTCCCCTTCCGTTTCTTCTACTTCACTTCTCATTTCCTCTTTAACAAGCTCCCTACTTATCACCCACATCCTCTTTCCCCTTCCCTTCCTTCTTTGTAAAAAAAAAAAAACATCCTCCTATCTGTCACCCCCTCCCCCTCCCCCTTTTCTTTTCTTCTACTTCATTTCTCATTTCCTCTTTAGCAAGCTCCCTACTTATCACCCCCATCCACTTTCCCCTTTCTTTCCTTCCTTGTAAAAAAAAAAAAAATCCCCCTACCTGTCATTCCCTTCCCCTTCCCTTTCTTCTACTTCACTTCTCATTTCCTCTTTAACAAGCTCCCTACTTATCACCCCCATCCACTTTCCCCTTCCCTTCCTTCCTCGTCGATTTCTATATCACATCATTAACCATCACCCTACCTGTCATCCCCTCCACTTTCCCCTTCCCTTTCTTTCCCATCACTTTCTATTCTATTTCTTTAACTAGCGCCCTACCTATCATCCCCTCCACTTTCCCCTTCCCTTTCCTCCTCATCACTTTCTATTTCCCTCATCAACCACCACCATGCCTATCTCCGCACACCGTCCCCTTTCCTTTCTTTCTACCCACTTTCTACTCCCCTTTCCTCACCTCCCCTTCTGTCTCCTTACCTGTTCCGTCCGGGTTCATGGCTCTGTACCTGCAGGTGAAGCCTCTATACCTGTACGAGTTGTCAGCATGGAAGACCAGCGTTAGGTTGGAGGTGGAGGTGAAGAGGGAGAGGGCCTTGTCGCCACAGTACCTGAGAGAAGGGAGGGAGGGAAATGTAAGGTGAAGGAGGAGAGAAAGGATAGTGAGGGAGAGAGGAGTAGAGGGTCTTTTTGCCATAGTACCTCTTTTTTATAGCGAGGGAGACAGCTCAAGGGTAAAAAAAAAAAAAAAAAAAAAGACCTCTAGACGCTGCTCCGACAGAAGAAAACAGAACGAGAGGCCAGAAGAGAGATCAATTCCGGGTGGAGAGGTCTCTTGAGAGGGAAAGGGAGGGGAAGGAGAAGTAAGGGGAGGGAGGAAAGAAGGGGTAGAGAAGGAGAGAAGTGAGAGATGAGGCGAGGTAGGAGAGATAGAACAGTTAGAGGAGTCAGCGGTAGAAGAGAAGGGATGGTGAGAGAGTGGAAGGAGTTGTAAGGTTAAGGAGGAGAGAGGAATAAGTGAGAGACGGAGAGAGAGAAGTAAGAGGTGGGGTAAGAGAGAGAGAGAGAGAGAGAGAGAGAGAGAGAGAGAGAGAGAGAGAGAGAGAGAGAGAGAGAGAGAGAGAAAAGGTAGTGACGGAGGAGTGAGAGGTGAGGAACAGGCGAAGAGGGAAAACAAAAATAACAAAGAAAAAAAGAGAAAAAAAACAAAAGTATAAAGGGCAAAATATAACCATCATCATCTCTCTTACTTGGTCACGCCCTCGCCCTCCACCTGTCCGTCCTGGCTAATCAACAGGTAATCGTTCTCGCAATTCCTGTCGCCCGGCTGGATGGAGAAATCGTTGCAGTCCAGGGCGATGGTGTACTGTGACGGCAGCTGTGACGTGGGTTAGGTTAGGTTAGGTTAGGTCAGGTCAGGTCAGGTTAGGTCAGGTTAGGTTAGGTTAGGTTAGATTAGGTTAGGTTAGATTAGGTTAGGTTAGGTCAGGTCAGGTCAGGTTAGGTTAGGTTAGGTTAGGTTAGGTTAGGTTAGGTTAGATTAGGTCAGGCTAGGTTAGGTTAGGTCAGGTTAGGTTAGGTTAGGTTAGGTTAGGTTAAATTAGGTTAGGTTAGATTAGCTTAGGTTAGGTTAGGTTAGATTAGGTAAGTTTAGTAAAATTAGGTACTTATGGCGTGGGGTGGGCGGTTCTGGGACTGATTTCCTTGATATAATATGAAATTTATCGTACAGTGAGTGCTTATTACTTCATGAAAATGATTTAAGAATAAAGGGAAAGTATGCAAAGAAAAAAAGGAAAACGGGTAGCGAGAAGTCTGAGAGAGCAGAAATTATTAAAAAAAAGAGAGAAAAGAGAGGGTAGAAAGGGTATGATAAAAAAAACTAAATGAAGGGGTAGGCAAAAGGGGGAATGGGCAGAAAGTGAAGAAAGGAGTGAAACAAAGGAAGTAAGATTAAAAGGGTGAGGGATCCATGAATTAGGAAAGTAACAGTAAAATGTATTGAATGATTATGAAACTACTTGACTGGTAAAATAAGGGGAAAAATGACGCGATGGAAAATAAAATGGGTTGTGTAAGACCGAGAAACTTGAAAAAGGGAAAATAGCAGCAACAGACGATCGCCGAGAATTAGAAATACAAATAACAGCGAAAAGAATTGGAACAAGGCAGAAACACACACACACACACACACACACACACACACACACACACACACACACACACACACACTCCCCCTTCACACTCACCGAGATCTGATAGCTGCACAGGGCGTTGTTGGGGTAGTTGAACGGAAAGTCTGGAGATGTTATGAGTCCGGTCAAATCCGTGAAGACCCGACCACACTCCCGCCCTGTGTTAGAAATAGTTATAGTAGTGGTAGAAGTAGTAGGAGGAGGAGAAAGAGCAGGAGGAAGTAGAAGAGTAGACGAATAAATAGGAAAAAATATAAAAGTCTAATATATAAGAAAATGAGGTGATCCTGGTTTATGAATTCTATGCTAGGCTCAGATTCAAAGGCGAACTAATCTTGTCTCTATGTGCAATGATATATTAATTTTATTCACTGCTCTTTCCTATTTTATTTTTTTTCCCATTTTTAATCCAGTTCCCCCTCCTCCTTCTCTTCCTCCTCCGTCCTTGAGATCTTTCTGCTTTTCTTTAAGTTTGCATTCTTCCTCTTTTTCTCCTCCTATTCCGGATTGTCATTCATCTTCTTTATTTTTCCAACTTTTTTTTACGTTATTTTCGACCACCCCCCATTCCATTTATTTACCATTTTTTCGCTTTCTCCCACATCATATAGCTTTTTAAATAACGAAACAGTACAGCAAACTCTCTCCACTGATATTCAAACCCTCTCTTGCCTCTTGCCTTATTGAGTGGCTACAGACTTCCCGCGTACATCCTCTTAATTATCTCTCTCTCCTCGTTTCGTTAGATCCCTGTTTTGTTCTTTTTCGCCCAGACGATGAAGACCTATTTTTCGTTAGATTTCTTCTCAGAACAGAACAGTGAGGAAAACATGTTACCCAACTTGCAAAAAAAAAAAAAAAAAAAAAGATATTTTTCTCCTAGCTGTTTTTCTCCTCTCCTACCCTGGTGTGCTCGTCATTACCTGTCTATGCTCATTGCTCGCCATACCTTTCGCCTTATCAAGTGGCTACAGATTTCCCGCGTACTTCCTCCTCATTATTTCTTTCTCCCTCGTTTCGTTTGATCCCTGTTTTTTTCTTCTTTGCCCAGACGGGGAAGACATATTTTTCGCTAGATTTCTTCTCCCGATAAGCAACACCGCTCTACCCTTAGCCCACGTGATTCTCTTCAGGAACTGGAGATTATAATTACGTGTCATGATGAAGAGGTTTGAAACACGTCAAAATGTCATAAATAGATAAGTCTGTTTATAATTGGGTCATATAAGTACTCGTCTTATTACAACCTCCGTTCCTTTATCGATTATATTAGCTTCATTAAACCAGTATTAAACCAGCCACCTCTTTGGATTCTTTTTAGGAGCAGCGAGTAGCGGGCTTTTTTTATTATTGCTTCCTTTTTTGTGCCCTTGAACTGTCTCCTTTGTTGTAAAAAAAAAAAAAAAATGTGTGCATCCGTGACTTTACTCTGGAGATTACAGGATACTGCCCACGTCCTACTCGAGCAGACATTGAACTCCTTTGTGGCCTTTGGGAGTATTTGCTATGAGACCCAAAAGCATCTGAGAATACGAGCGAAAAATGTCTCACCGTCCTCGTCGCTGCTCCCCGTCCCATGTCGCAGCTGCAGCGGTCTAACGTCCATCTTCTGGCCATCCTGCAGCACCTCCAGCCCCGCCTCGTCTCGCCGCACCGTCGGGAATCTGAAGCACAGTTAAAGATGCTCCTGACATACAAATCGGCATCACGCCCACCTCAGATCAGCCCTCAGTACGCTGTGACATTAAAGTGATCGTCGGTGGCAAAGCGAAAATTAATGTATATACCATGACCCAACTTTCTGCTCTCCAAGACGCCCATGATATGTCAAAATTGTCTTCAAAGTATTTAAAAGATCGCGTCAATGGTAAAGCGAAAATATATGTTTATAGTATGACCCAATGTTTTACTCTCCGAGAAGTCCATGGTATTTGAAAACTGTAAAAGCAAATGAAAAGATACAGTATTATTTTGTGTTTCATAATTGTAAGATCAGCGTTAGCAGTACAGGAAAAACCACAACACTCAAGTTCCCTCGTTACGCCCTTTCTATATTTTTTTTAGCAGTATTTCCTACACTTCATACTTTGTAAACACATTTCACTCACTTACAGAAAGAACGTGCCCTAAACTGTCATACCGTCTTCATTAATTCAATTTTTCAGTATGGCACGCATGTCATCCCCAAGACTCATAAACAGTACAGAGCCGAATGAACCGACCGAGACCGTAGCGTTGTGTTGGTCTTGGTGAGTGCGCGTCCCGTTGTTTATCTCGTTAACTCATCTTTTGGGGGCCTGGACTCGTTTCTTGCTTCGTGTGTGCACAGGCAAGTGATTCAGAGGAGCAAACGGCACCCAGACAAGAAAAAAGTGAAAGGATACACAACGCGCGGAGTAAAATGAGAGCATCCTTGACCCCTAGTTCTCTTCTGGCAAACTGAGCTCGTTCCTCTCGTGTGTGTAGACGTGAATCAATAAGTGAAATGACCACTTGGCAAAGTTTAGAGAGAGTTTAGAGAGCAAGGAGTATCCAGGATGCAGCCTAATCAAGGACAACCAAAGAAACGAAGCAAAAACGAAGGGACGAAATCTAAGCTGTTTCTGATGGGCTTAACACACGACTGAAGTGAAGTGGGTGACGTGGATACATGAGTAAGGCAAGGGGCGAGGCGTGAGTGATCTGGTGTGGCTTACTAAGGGTGGTATTCTTAGACGCTCCCTCCTCTCACAATAAATATTTCCAAATGCCACAAAGGTTATCAGAAAGGTTCCCACGAGTGTTTTTTCACGTCCATGGTACAGGAGCTTTGTCATATTACCACCAGGGTCATAAATCTACCCATGGAAATACCCACAACCCCTACGAAAGCCTTATCAAATGTGGGTGTGTGAGCCCTGAAACGTTTAAGAATATGGCCCTTAGTTCAACGTGTCACCTCCAGGGCAGCAACGACCGGTAAGTGCTTGTTATAGTTCTCAATATCTGTCCTTTACATTGTCCCCACTAATGATAGGACACACACCTCCCTAAGATCATTTGCACAGTTGTTAAGGTTACTTGATACCGGAGCATTAAAGGTATGAAACTAAAACAGGCAACCCTTAGGACAGCTATGTATATATTATTAGTCAACGCAACCAGCTAGCCTTACGTAGTTACATGTAGTCTTGTGAATTTCAATTATGGTACATTAAAGCAAGCATAATAGACTAGGACAGCATTTACAAGAACATAAAAGATACGTAATGTTCATATAAAAATAGTCCTAGAGAATATGCGTCACCAAAACGATACATCACCGTCTTTCTTTACCTCTTCACTATTGTCAATCACCGGAGAGTAACATTTCACCATCCTCTTCCTCGCTTGTTTTCAGGGTAGCCAACACACAACAGCTCCCCGTCTTCGGCATCACGCGACCGCAACTTAACACCAAACCGAATTATCTCACTATCATTATCATCATCGGTTTCAGTGAATTATCAGAACACGATAGCTTACCACAGTGTTCGTATGTGTGTGTGTGTGGGGGGGTTTTGGGGGGATGGGGTAGGAGTGGGACAAGCCCGGTTTGCTCCATTTGTGTATGCATTTTAGTTGTTGTTGTTGTTGCTGTTGCTGTTGCTGTTGTTGTTGCATGCATACGTGTTTTCATCTGTATTAAGTTATATATTTGTTTATTTATATATTTGCACACGTCGACTACTTTACGTTTTCCACTATTTTCCACATTTTCACGACCTACCTGTTCCTCGTTCTCACCTGAAGTCATGGAGGACGTTGAGGACTGTGGGGCGTCGGAAGGCGGAACGAAACCTCATCTTGGAGTCCTCTGCCTTCTCGCCCTCTTCACTTTCCATCCTGTTTATTTCCGTGTCAATCAAAGGTTCTTTCTCTGTGTGTTTCTCTGGTTCTACTTCTCTTTCGTTTCTTCTCTGTTCCGTTGCATCTTCCTTCTTTTCCTTTTCTTCTTCATCTTCCTGTAGTGCCATGCCTATTTCCATTATCACTAGAGTTTCGTTTTCATCTTCCCGTTCTTCCGCAGGCCTCCGTCCCCTCTCGCCCTCTTCTTCCCTTTCTTCTATTCCCATCTCCCCTTCACTATTATCATCTAGGACTCCTTTCTTTAGCTTTTCATCATCCAGTTCATAATTTTCCATCCCCTCCATCATCATCTCCTCCTCCTCATCATCATCATCATCTTCCCTCTCTTCGTCCCCTTCCTCTCTCAAGACATTCCGTAAGAGGGAGTCGCGAAGGGCCCTTAGAAGTTTAGGAGATAAAGCGGAATCAAGTGGAATTGTAGCCTTTGAGGAGTAGAAAAGGGAAGGACTCGAGGAAAGGGGTCTGATTGGAATCTTCCCCTCGCTCATTCCATCCGTCTCCTTCCCCTTGTCCATCTCCTCCTTCCCCTTGCTCATTCCCTCCTTCTCCTTGCTGTTATCCTTCATCCTCTCCCTGTCGCTCATTACGTTGTCACGAAGGCGCGTCATCTGTTAGGGAGAGCGAGAAGGAAAGATGAGAGAGAGAGAGAGAGAGAGAGAGAGAGAGAGAGAGAGAGAGAGAGATTTGTTTGATTTTTTTTTAAGTTTGTGAGAAAATAAATCCTGAAATAGACGTCGTTGCAATATGAGATTCTCTAGTTTATTTTTGTTAAGAGTTTTTATACCGTTCTTCTAGACATCATTTTAGGAAATATAGATAAACAGCAAGATGTGTTATATTCAAGTATTTCTTGTTAAATTTGTAAACTTAATGTTTCTGCGTCATAACCACTCGCAGCTTTCATTATTATTATATTTTCTAAAAAGAATATAAAGTAATTTTGTTTGCTCTGTTTATTTTATAAATGACTCGCTAAAAGCTATTTCCCTGATCCAGTTTTCATGCTCATGTGTTATTTATAGCAATTTTATTAGATGAGTATGATTTTTTAATGGCAAGTTGGATTTTTTTATAACGTTTGTAACATTATACGTTTTCCCACATTTTCATCATATATATAGATCGAGAGAGAGAGAGAGAGAGAGAGAGAGAGAGAGAGAGAGAGAGAGAGAGAGAGAGAGAGAGAGAGAGAGAGAGAGAGAGAGAGAGAGAGAGAGAGAGAGAGAGAGAGAGAGAGAGAGAGAGAGAGAGAGAGAGAGAGAGAGATTTTCTTCTTTTTCCTCTTCCTTGAAATCGTTGTCATAGTTTTCCGTCGTGTGTTGTTACGTGTTCCATTTCAAATAAAATGAAATTTCTTTTCCTTCCCCCGCCCACTCCCTGACCAGCCGCCCGGCTCGTGACTCAGGGCGGCTCGCAGAGATTATTGTTAGCCAGTGACACTCGCCCCCTCCAGGAAAAAAAAAAAAAAACGCTTTGCCTCATTCGTTCTGAATACTAACATGGCGATGAGGATGATGAGGATGATGATGTTAAGAAAAACTAGTACTACTACTGCTGCTACTACTACTAATAATAATAATGATAATAATGATAATAATAATAATAATAATAATAATAATAATAATAATAATAATAATAATAATAATAATAATAAATACTCACCCCCAGCGATTCCCTCAAGTCACGGTCTCGTTGAAGGGCACGGAGGGAGGAGCTGGAGGCCGAGGGAAGGAGGAAAAGGAGGAGGCAAAGGAGCGGGAACACGAGGAGGAGGCGGGGGCGGGCGGGGGCGGGACGGGCGGCCATGCTTGGAAATACTCGCGGCCACGAACTCGCAGCCACCACTCCGCCGCCCCGCCTAGCCGTCAGCCTATTTATACCACTTCCCCTTTGCCTCCCCGCAGTTGTGAGGGTAATTGACGCAGGTGTCTCGTTCTCTCCCACCCCGGAAGGAAGGGCGGCTCGCGTTTACCTGTTGACCATTTATCGTTAAACATATTTTTTTTACGATATAAGGAGATTCAAGAAGGTTTATGCCAAAATAGATAGATAGATTAGGAGTAGCGGGCTTTTTTTATTGTTTCCTTTTTTTGTGCCCTTGAGCTGTCTCCTTTGTTGTAAAAAAAAAATTAATAGATAGATATAAGGCTCCCGATATTCTGCTCTCCCTATGAAAACAAGTTGCAAAAATAGTGGTTTAGAGGTGTTTTGTTAATGGTCTACCTCAGTTTGCGGAGACATAAGTTATCTTTTGTAGAGGCATGTTTTCTTTAGTGGGGAACCGTGCCATCTTCCGGTTCACCAATTCATTTAAACTAGTAATCATAGCTAGGGTTAATGAATAGCTTGTGGATGATGGTTTTCAGCCTCCACAAGATACCCAAAAACAAGTAAAAAAAATTACTCAGATTTATTTATTTATTTATTTTATTTATTTATTTATTTATTTTTTTTTTTCACTTCCATACGCTTGCACTCGACCACTACCTCTTTCTCTGCCTAAGCGATCACCGGATGAATCACAATTGTGCGAATGGATTTTTCTGATTGTACATAGTTAGTGAAAGTTCAATTTAAAGCATTAGTTTGAGACTTGATACTTTTATGGATGGGGACAAAAGAGGTGAATATGTTTCTCAGGAGCTGGCTCGTGTAGTCTGATGTTCTTATGTACTCCTCTCCGCAACCCTAAGTAAATACCGTGACTTCTGATGAGCAAGAACGGTCGGGCTTCCCAGCTACTTAACTGAATCAAGGCCGGACGAAACCAATCCGAAACTGACCTCTCTTCTGGGCACTCCTATTTACTTTAGCAGGAGCAGCACTTAGTTTGCTTATTTTGTTGTTTTCTTCTGTTTCTTAGTGGGGGAGCTGGGGCGGTGGGGCAGACTATGTAAAGCTCCTTGATCGTGGCTTTTCTGTTCAAGGGAGAGCTATTATATTTTACCTCCATTACCCTCATCAGAGCCGCGGGGGAGTGTTGTCGGCGATGCTAGCTGGCTTGTGTTCTGGTTGTGTTGTTGTTGCTGATGTTCAGAGGCATTGCTGTTGGTGGCTATAGTGGTGAGGGTCGTTGACATTGTAGGTGGTGGTTGATGTTGGTGGTTAGTGGTGTTGTTAGTGGTACATACTCGTTGATGGTTGTTGTTGGTGATGGTTGGTAATGGTAATGTTTATGATTGTTGCTGATGGTGGTGGTGATAGTGGTGGTTTCGGGATGCTTGGTGATTAGTCATTATGCGGGTAATGGTGGTTGCTGGTGAAGGTTTAGGGTGGTATGGTTGTTTGTGGTTGTTAGTGCGTCTTCGTTGTTGTTGTGGTTGCTGTTTCGGGATGGTAGAAGAATGGTTGTTGTAGTGTTAATGGTGGTTAATGGTGATGTTTTTTTGGGGGGGTATTATATTTGTTAATGGTTGTTGGTGGGTCGTGGTTGTGGTTGCTCTTGTGGTTGTTGCTGTTGTTTCGGGATGGTGGATGGATGGTTGTTGTAGTGTTAATGGTGGTTACTGGTGATGCTTTTTGGTATTATAATTGTTAGTGGTTGTTGGTGGGTCATGGCTGTGGTTGTGACTGTTGTTGTTGTCTGCGTCACGTCGCCGTCATGTCCAGCACTTAACCTCCCTCCTTTGAGCCGCTAATGCCCCGCCGCCTCATCAAAGAAGCACTAGACCCACAACACTTAATTCTTCCCTCCGCTGACATGATCACCCCCTCCCCTCCCTCCCTTTACCCGCCCTCTCTGCCTGCCTGTCTGCCTGTTTGTTTGTCTCTGTGTGTGTGTGTGTGTGTGTGTGTGTGTGTGTGTGTGTGTGTGTAACAGGAAGTCAGTCATTAACACACCTGTCAGCCCTCAACACCTGTCACTCCCAGTAATTACGTCCATCATTAACTGTAGAAGATAAGGGCTTTGATGATTGTTTTATTAATTATCATACTTTAATGATTATACTTATCTTTATCTGTCTATCTATCTATCTATCGAGACAAATATGCGCATGGAAAAGCACAGATGGACAAGCGGACAGACACACACCCGCAGACAGACATTTTTTTATTATATTATAGGGCAGTCCTTCCTTCTACAACAAAAGTCCGGTGCATTTCTCCTTGCCTCTGGTGTCGATCCGTTTGACTGTGCAGACCATTTATGGGTCCATCGGCTTTGCCACACACACTCGGGACGTCACGTTCAGCCTTGCTTGGCTTGCGTGGAGAGGTGTGTTGTGGCCGTGTCCCCATAGTCTACCCTCCTCCTGGCCCCACTCCTATACCATTCAAGTTGCCTGACTCGTTCGCTGCAGAGGAATCGCCTTATTTTTTTAATTCGAGGTATTAGTTTTAAAATTCTACGAAATTATTTTCTCTCTTTTTTAATAGATCTTTAATGCATACATACACGCATACAAAGACACATAATCAGGTAAAACAAGTAAATATATTTCCTGGTTCACGGGTTTCACATTATTTTTCAAGAAATAAAATAAGCACAGTAACTACTTTTGAATAGTAACAATGCATCTCGTGGGACAATATGGGGTTGTGATTTTCTTAAATTGTCGACAGTTTATATTTTTTTTATCGCATTAAAGGATCCGCAAAAACATATCAGAATTTTATTAGATTTTATGCGTAATTTCTTCTATTGCAGAAAGCTACATACACTAAACATGTGCAAGTAAAAGAACAGCTGCAATATTCTCTTTGTGTAAGCGTAAACTCTTCTGGCAAGGAATAGGAGCTAAAAGGTGCAGCTGTGATCGTGTCCACCTCTAACCGTGTCTCTCCTTGTTCTGGAGGAGTGTGTTCCTCCCTGTCTATGCCTCGTCATGCCATGGATCTGTCAGTAAGCGTGGACGTCCTGGCGGGGGTCAACAAACTGCCCGTGAAAAGGGAACGTCACATCCCCTTCAGCAGTAAACTCCACCCTGGCCAGCTGCTTCATGTTCCTAGCGTCCAGCACCAGTAGCGCCACGTAGCGGAGGTCGTTGATCTTTAGTAAAGTAGACAGCACCACCCCGTCATCCTCCTCGGTGGCTCCGGGGGCGGGCACGAAGATGGGCTCTGCAGCGACGTAGCCTCTATCGTGGAAGATCCAAGTCTCGCCGGTCACCACGTCCAGCTTTATCAGGCGCTGGAGGTACAAATCTGAACCGCTGGTGATGCCGTAGGTGTAGCGGTAAGGCTGGCCGTTCCTCTGGTAGTTGATTCTAGGGAGTTCGAATGTTAGTGGGCAAAGGAGAGCGGGCGAGCAGTGTACCTCACCGCCATCTGTTCTTATGGCGGTGCAGGTGGTGTCCTTCAGAGTCACTAGCTGCTCGCCGACCTCCCCTTTAGCCGGTATATACAGAGGCAATACAAACCTACACGCCTTTGCGTCCGGGAAGACCTTGGAAGGGTCTGTGTCGAGTTTGCGGAAGTTGCTGAAGAAGAAACAGTTGTAGGGCGACTTGTTGTTGGTGCAGGAGAAGTCCACGACCAAGTGCCCGTCCTTCTCATAGGCGTTGATGTGGTGGAAGAGGAGGATCGGCGGCCCCGTGTAGGTGGTGGGGAGCAACTCTCCAGTATTCCTATCAATCACCAGGAGCCTCAAGTTTTCATGCGGCAGCCACGTCAGGGCGTTCATCAGCCTCCCGAATGTCGCGTATTGCTGGACCATCTTCCCGAGCGATAAAACCAAAGGCTGTTCCACGATTACCCAGTAGTTCTTGGTCATGGCGAAGCTGTGCACGTAGGGTAACGCCGCACGCCACCTGCTGACCACCGTAGCCGACACACGAGCGCCCTCTAGCTTTCCCTCGGGCAGGCGGACGATGCGCAGCTCGGGGCCGTTGAGCAGCGAGAAGGAACAACCAACGTTGAAGACCGTCCCGTCGCGGTCAATGTGCGGGTGTGCCGTGGCCATGTTGACCGCCACGTAGTTACTGATGTCCTCCTTAACACACACACGCACAAACACACACACACACACACACACACACACACACACACACACAGGGGAGAAAATGCAAACATGATATTAAACTAACGGAAAATATGGTTAATTAAATGTTCGACGACTGCTGGGTAACTTATGAAACAAAAAGTAGTATATATTTACCTAAGAATGAACTTAATCGTTATCGACTCATTATTTGAATACAGCAAATCGTAGCAAACATTCGTAATAATATTTTTTCAGATTCACTAGCGCATGCTAAATACATTTCCAATGATAACTTAGGTACTGAAAGCCTCAGTGATAGTAAAAGCGCCGAGAGCTAATTATATTATATTATTACTTCGACTCCTTCAGGAATGTACTTCGTGACTCACCTTCTTCCCGAGCGTCGTGAGGGAGTCTGGATCGAGGCGCCGCAAGAAGCAGGTCTCCGTCAGGGCAAACATTTGGTCCCTCGCCTGGCACACGTTCACTAAGCAGTTGTCGGACATGACGCTGGCGGGGACGGGGAGCTTGAAGAAGTTTGTCATGAGCCGATGAAACAAAGTCTTGCACGGGTCCGGGAACGCCACGGTGCCCAGCTCGCCCACCACGATCCTGTTGGCCTGCGTGTTGTTGGTGTAGGAGTCGCTGCGAAGGAATCTGTCGACGAAGGGACGAACTCAGTCGTGCAAAGTGTGTGCCTCTCTCCACATGTATTAGACAAGATATATATTAAGACTGTGTGGAAATAGTAGTTCTCATGATGTTTAACTTGGGTTATTAATATCAAACAAAGGTAATAACATTACTTTAAAGAGTATAAGGTCGTTAAAATATTATCATGGAGTAATTTGAAAACTTTGGTATACCTTATAAAATTAGATATATAAATCTTATATAGTACCTACTTCCGAATAAACATGAAAACGTGGAAAAATCAAACGTTGATGAACAGACTGTCCATAATTTCATGAAGACACGTAATAGGAACTAGAAATCAGGTTGCCTTATATGTATTTAAGGAATACAGATTATTTTATGTACTTATAAGCTTCTTCAGTGGTAAAACATTAAAAAGCGAGGTTGGTTGATTGAAAAAGACCATCAAACTTGCAAGTGTCAAAAGAACGAAGGCTTTCAGGGTTGGTAAAACATGGAAAGGAAGAGGAAGATGAAAAAAGTTGGAAAGTTTGATTTAGTCGGCGCAACATTTGTGCTCATATGCCGGAGAGAGATAGAAGGGGAAGGAATTATAGGAGAAGGGAACAGATCCCAGGAGACGGGACACAACCCCTGATTAATACCTGGTACCCATTCACTGCTGGGTGGACAGGGCCGTAGGGTATCGGAAAAGCCGCCCAAATTTTTCCACTCCGCCCGGGAATCGAACCCGGGCTCTCTCGGTTGTGAGCCGAGTGTGCTAACCACACCACGAAGCCCCCGAGGAAGATGAAATAGACATCGTAAACCTCGAGACTGAATCATTTCAATTCATCATCTACAGGCTACAGAGATTACCATAACCGGCTTAGTACTGACGAAACCAGTATCTTACGTACCCAAGATTAAACTCATTAAACATTACTTAACCTCGTGCACTACATGTTTAACGAGCCACCGACACTCACGCGACTCGATAAACTGTAGCAAATCATTAGTTTACTGAAGCTGTTTTGCATTGGCGTACAAGCGTATAGCGGACCCTTGCAAACTCCTCGACAGTATTCTTCAACCTTTCGCCTTGCAATCACAAGCACACACTCACCTGGAACGATAGGTAACACGTCCTCGCTGAATGGTGAACTGGTGCAGCATGGCGAGGGAGTCGAAGAGGTGGTCGTAGTGCGTGGCGCCCACCTGCACCATGCCCGGCCCGTTCCGCGTGACCCGTCCCTCCAGCCATTCCGGGACGCGGCCCTCCATGCGCACCGCCTCGGCCTCCTCCGTCTCCTGTAGGGGCAAAGAATGAGGAATGGGTAGTGAGAAGGGCGTGGAGGCTGGAGGAGACCTTTGGGGATGTGAAAGGTTGTTTGCAAGTACTAAGGATATGATGTAATAGAGGGGAGCATTACAAAAAGGGTGTGGAGAGTGTAGAAGCCCTTACAAACAGTTGAAGGGCTGTTTGCATAAACATGAAGTATGTTGTGAGGGAGAGTGCCATGTGGCGAGAAGAGAAAAATAAGAAAAAGTAAGGGAAGGAACGCTGCGAGGAATGAGGGAACGTAGGAACCAAGAGACATAATGAGAAGGAAGGAAGGAGGATGAGAGGAAGCGGGTGGGAGAGAGAAACAGCAATTGAAGAAGAACTGATACAGCCAAGCTAATAAAAAAATAAGACAAGAAACTTTACAACAAATTATCGCCAGCTTATTTATAGTATTGTGACTCACATTAAACGTCATTTCATCTCCCTTGCTTCACCCTTACGCTTCCCCGCCGAGTCACACACGAAACGCAACGTCACGAGCACGTTGGAATGATTCAGGTGGCGCAAGGGCGTTGACTCATTGAGGTCATGAAGTTTTATGCATATATGATGCCGACACGTGAAGGCTTACTTGGTACATCATCCCTCTAAGTTAATATTAGTGAGTCTAAACCCGTAATATATGGGAGGGAAAGACGATTACGTTGAACCGCTATCAGCAGCTCTTTCTTTCATTGCTAAGTCCATGACAGCACACTTCGATGCCAGGGAAAAAGCGGTGATTTAACATATCTTCCGCCAATCTTCGGAAGCGTTGCATTGATCGACATTACTCAACGAAAACACTAAAACGACATGCAGCAAGGAGATGTGTGCCATTTGCATCACTAGGCAAACAACACTGGAATGGTGAGCACGTGGTATATGTAAGCAAATTGACATCGAGATACAAAGTGAATGTAAGAAAGTTTAATGAGGCAGTGACAAGGCCGCAGAGAAGGACGCTGCCATGAGGGTCAGAGGCAGCGCTAAAATCTAATTGCTTGCTTATAATCATCCACGGGATCTACATGTTACAATATGTTTTCTACTGTTGGTTTGCTTTGTAAATAAGGAAGATCTTGAATAACTAACGCGAGAAAGAAGATCATGTGGGTAGAGAAAACTGGAGAGTAACAAACAGTGAAATCAAACGTCCCTTTTATGAATACAGGTGGTCAAATTTTGCGACTTGCCGGGATCATACGTTGACATTACGCTCATCCAGAAGAACATTTTTTTTTCAACATGGCTCATAGTTTGTTCTAGACGACAGTAAAGTGTCAGGCAAGTCTGGCACCGAATGACTCCACACCACACACACCCGGCCACTGGTCCTCTGCAGCGACGGTCCGTCTGCCGTAATAGTTATCGATCTTACTGGAAAATCTTAGCACCTTCAGTACGGCGATACGGCGGAAACTGTGAATGACACCAGCACAGACTCTGAGTTTGTCGAACCCTAAGCGGAAATAAGAAACGTGAAAACATGAAACGAACAGTACACGGAAGTCAAGACCAGTAATCCGAAGCAGTTTTCCAAAGCCAAAAAAAAGAAAAAAGGAAAGTAAAAAGCAATATTGGTCGCTTAACAGAAGAAAGTGGCAGCTATAACATAACCCAGGCCAGTAGACACATCGCCGGAATCCTTCTCCTCCTCCTCTTTCATCTTCACCAGCGCCCTCACCTTATCACAGTTCCTGCAGAAGAGGTCCTCGCTGCCAGCCACGCGGTTCTCTTCTTGTTGCTGCTCCATGGCTGTCTGTGCTTAGTAGACCCGCAAAGCTGCCGTTCGTCCACCGCGTCTTGTCACTTATATACACTCATCTGGAGCCGCCCCCTCACGCCCATGTGACCACTCGTACACACACACACACACACACACACACACACACACACACACACACACACACACACACACACACACACACACACACACACACACACACACACACACACACACACACACACACACACACACTTAAAAATAATTGTAATCCATTCTCTGGCTCTTAATGGCACGCTTCTGATATCAGTTTTTATTACTTTTTATTTTTTCTACGTCAATTCAGAAACCTTATCTAACTGTATCATGAATGTCTGGTGGGGAGAGACTGTATCATGAGTGTCTGGTGGGGAGAGACTGTATCATGAGTGTCTGGTGGGGAGAGACTGTATCATGAGTGTCTGGTGGGGAGAGACTGTATCATGAGTGTCTGGTGGGGAGAGACTGTATCATGAGTGTCTGGTGGGGAGAGACTGTATCATGAGTGTCTGGAGGGGAGACTGTATCATGAGTGTCTGGAGGAGAGACTGTATCATGAGTGTCTGGTGGGAGAGACTGTATCATGAGTGTCTGGAGGTGAGTGACTGTATCATGAGTGTCTGGTGGGGAGAGACTGTATCATGAGTGTCTGGTGGGGAGAGACTGTATCATGAGTGTCTGGTGGGGAGAGACTGTATCATGAGTGTCTGGTGGGGAGAGACTGTATCATGAGTGTCTGGAGGGGAGACTGTATCATGAGTGTCTGGTGGGGAGACTGTATCATGCGTGCCTGGTGGGTAGAGACTGTATCATGAGTGTCTGGTGGGGAGAGACTGTATCATGAGTGTCTGGAGGGGAGAGACTGTATCATGAGTGTCTGGAGGGGAGAGACTGTATCATGAGTGTCTGGTGGGGAGAGACTGTATCATGAGTGTCTGGTGGGGAGAGACTGTATCATGAGTGTCTGGTGGGGAGAGACTGTATCATGAGTGTCTGGTGGGGAGAGACTGTATCATGAGTGTCTGGTGGGGAGAGACTGTATCATGAGTGTCTGGAGGGGAGAGACTGTATCATGAGTGTCTGGTGGGGAGAGACTGTATCATGAGTGTCTGGTGGGGAGAGACTGTATCATGAGTGTCTGGTGGGGAGAGACTGTATCATGAGTGTCTGGTGGGGAGAGACTGTATCATGAGTGTCTGGTGGGGAGACTGTATCATGAGTGTCTGGAGGAGAGACTGTATCATGAGTGTCTGGTGGGAGACTGTATCATGAGTGTCTGGTGGGGAGACTGTATCATGAGTGTCTGGTGGGAGACTGTATCATGAGTGTCTGGAGGGAGAGACTGTATCTTGAGTGTCTGGTGGGGAGAGACTGTATCATGAGTGTCTGGTGGGGAGAGACTGTATCATGAGTGTCTGGTGGGGAGAGACTGTATCATGAGTGTCTGGAGGGGAGAGACTGTATCATGAGTGTCTGGTGGGGAGAGACTGTATCATGAGTGTCTGGTGGGGTGAGACTGTATCATGAGTGTCTGGAGGGGTGAGACTGTATCATGAGTGTCTGGTGGGGTGAGACTGTATCATGAGTGTCTGGTGGGGAGAGACTGTATCATGAGTGTCTGGTGGGGTGAGACTGTATCATGAGTGTCTGGTGGGGTGAGACTGTATCATGAGTGTCTGGTGGGGTGAGACTGTATCATGAGTGTCTGGTGGGGTGAGACTGTATCATGAGTGTCTGGTGGGGAGAGACTGTATCATGAGTGTCTGGTGGGGTGAGACTGTATCATGAGTGTCTGGAGGGGTGAGACTGTATCATGAGTGTCTGGTGGGGTGAGACTGTATCATGAGTGTCTGGTGGGTTGAGACTGTATCATGAGTGTCTGGTGGGGTGAGACTGTATCATGAGTGTCTGGTGGGGTGAGACTGTATCATGAGTGTCTGGTGGGGTGAGACTGTATCATGAGTGTCTGGTGGGGAGAGACTGTATCATGAGTGTCTGGTGGGGAGAGACTGTATCATGAGTGTCTGGTGGGGAGAGACTGTATCATGAGTGTCTGGTGGGGAGAGACTGTATCATGAGTGTCTGGTGGGGAGAGACTGTATCATGAGTGTCTGGCGTGGAGAGACTGTATCATGATTGTCTGGGGAGAGACTGTATCATGAGTGTCTGGAGGGGAGAGACTGTATCATGAGTGTCTGGTGGGGAGAGACTGTATCATGAGTGTCTGGAGGGGAGAGACTGTATCATGAGTGTCTGGCGGGGAGAGACTGTATCATGAGTGTCTGGAGGGGAGAGACTGTATCATGAGTGTCTGGAGGGGAGAGACTGTATCATGAGTGTCTGGTGGGGTGATTCGTACCGCCGAGTCTTGTGTCAGTTTCCGTCTTTATAACTGAGTGTCCAGTGTTGGTGCTGTCTTTTTTTTTTTTTTTTTACGTTGCTGCTTATTGCGCCGTTAGGCTTTTTCACTGGTGGAGCCTGATGGTCGGCCCAGCCCGTTGTGGCACATCCGAATGTTTATAGTGGCGCCATCTTATTTTGGATCATACTGCCCCCCGGAGCTCATCTTTGAGCCTCTCTTTGGAGAGATTATCTAGAGTCCGGGTTGATAGATGGTCTTCAGGGCAGCATGTGGGTAGTATTAGGCCACTCGGCGGTGACTGAAAAATCCCAGCTGTATGGCGGCCAGGATTCGAACCCGCGTCCCTCCTGGTTCTCCTGGACGCGGCGCCGGTAAGCTAATCACTCAGCCACCGCTTCCCCATGGGGCGACTCTTGTTCATTTTGCAAAATGACTCACATGGTTGGGGCTTTGCACTAAAAGGACGGAATGACGTCATGGCGAAAAGAGGAAAATCGTATTAACTAGTGAGTAATCATTCATGTGACCTCCACCAACACACACACACACACACACACACACACACACACACACACACACACACCAATTGCGAAGCGAGTGAAATATGAGGAGCCTTTCTTGCAGTTCCCTCATTTCTTGTGCATGCGCACGTGCGTGCGTGCACATGAATTTCTCCTTAATAGCAGGGCTCGTGTGCCCCTGCTAACCATACCATTTAAAAGCTTTTGAATCATATACAAAGCGAAAAATATGCCGAAGTAACAATGCTAATAATAATCAATATTCTTTATTATGATAACATAAAAATAGTGCGCTCGTCAGGTGTTGAACAAGCGGTGGAGCATATAGTACTTATACTATTGTACTTTGGTACTGACAAATTGATAAGCTGTGTACCAACGTCAAATTTGTGCTGTAATTCTTTAAATGAGGAGGCAGTGGTAATGTTGATAATTGGCAATTTATCGAATCTCAAATCTTAATCCCGCTCGAGCTCTTCCTCTTCATCACAAAGACAGGGTAAGATTTTTTTTACAGTAATGCGTCATCCGCTCCTTTATGGGTTGATTCCCGACCACGTGAGTCGCGGTGATGTGCCACACGCGGGCGGCGGAAAGCATGCCTTCAGTTTCACCAAACCTTCATCTCAGGCGTGAGTGACCTTCAGCTCCATCGCTTCACTTCTTTCGCGTTGTCTCGAATCCCTAACTGAGGCTCTCGCGACTCAGCAAAACTTCACTGCATCGGGCAGTGGTGATGTCACTGTCGACGGCCCCGCGATGACACACGCGGCGGAACCAAAGCCGTCGATGAGATATAAATAGAAATCTGATGATGTATATTTGTTAGTGAACGTTCAGTGTTGAAATTTTATATTTTCTGATATAAATCTGAAGTACGTTAGCATTTTAAGGATTGTTCCGAATCACTTATTAAAAATACTTTGTTGTGTTTGATGAATTATTAATAACATGCAAAGAAATTTTTCAAATGAAATTTGTATAGTAATAAGTATGTGACCAGAATGAATATGTTATTAGATGCATAAAAAATATATATAATTCACCTTTCTAAAATGAAATAATTACGGGGGTGAATATGTGTTAATGGCGGACGAGGGCTGAAGAAGGGAAGGCGCTTTGAGGCAGAGGGAGGAGCGTAGAGCAGCATATAGATGAAAATGCATTGGACTGAGTGTTTCTTCAGATGCTGCGTCAGGGCACACGTATGACAGGCAGCAATAGCAAGAATGGGAGCTTGTGGAAGAGGGAGAGTCAACTTTGATGTGAAGAGGACGAAGTAATGTAACGAATGAGGCTGAAGAAAGTTTAGAATGAGAATATAATGAGGGTGGAGGAAGAGGGAGAGTGACGTAAGGGGGAGGTAGAGGAGACAGTGTCGTGAGGGGTGACAGAATGGCTTGAGGGTGAAGAAAGGGTGATAAATTATAGGCCCGTATTCGTAAACGCTTTCGACTCTCAAAACAAATATTTCAAAAGGCCACAAAGGAGATTTAGTCCTGTTCTCATTGGTGTTTTTCACATTCGTGGTGCAGAAGCCTTGTCCAATTATCACTAGGCTCATAATACTACCCATGGAAATACTCACAACATCTACCAAAGCCATATCAAATGTGGGTTTGCAAGCCCCGAAATGTCTGCGAATACTGGCCGCAGTTTCGTGGGGATGGAAGAAGGATGACTTGAGTGAGGCGGGAGAGTGATAATTTTTAGTGTTGTGAGGGTGGAGGGGTCGTGGGTCAGGGCAGCAGGCCGAGGCTCTCCAGCACCGCCTTCGTCCTCTTGGTCACTTCCGGTCGGTACTTCCACATGGTCGTGTCCCGCGTAAGGTAGGGGCGGTACATCTCCTGGCACTCAGTCTGGTCCTCGCCCTGGCACTTGGGGCGATAGTGGCCCAGGTACCCCTCGGTGGCCGGGTACAAATAGTAGAGGTCACGACTGCGGTCTATGGGTCCCTTGAGGTTTAGGAGAGCGTAGTGTGCGTGAAGACCCAACGCCCTCGAAGTGTCGTGCACCGCCTTCGTGAAGACTCTCGGAGGGGCCATCTTGACGGTGCGGGTCACGTGACGCATGAGGTGCAGGTACTCAGGCAGGTCCTCCGTGGCCTCCTCCGCCTCGTCATCGAAGTAGTAAGTGCAGGGCGCCAGGTAGGAAGTGGGGTGCTGACCTTGTTTGTGGGCCAGGACCTGGGTGGCTGCCATCATGGCGGGCAGCGACGACTCTTTTGTGGGCACGATGAACTCGTCCATGTCCCACACGGCGATGAAGCGGTGCGTGGCCACGTGGCGCAGCAGACAGTCCGTGTAGGGGATGTTCTCGGCGGTGAAGAGAGTGTACCTGTGGCGAGGACAGTGCAATACTTAGATGGAAAACTATCAAGGACTTGCGCTGCACTCTCAAGTCTGTTATATATGTAGTGTATGTTATAGTTATCTTTATTTTTATCTTTATTTTTGCTGTAAATTTAAGTACAGTCTTTTGCCATGATCACACTGTTCCCGAAGACTGCGCCTCCTCACCGCTGAGTGTCGTAGAGTGCGCGGTACAGGTGGCCCAGGGAGGGCTGATCTCCGGGGCTGCGCCAAGGCAACACCTGGATGAACTCCTCGTTCTCGTAGTATCGCAGCACCGCCCTCACGTTGGGGTGCACCGACGCCTCGTAGAGAGTCACCTCGTCCACTCCCCACGCCCTGGCCGCCTCCAGCCACTCCACCAGTCTAGAGAGAAACGACGAGAAGAGGAACATTTGTTAAAAGTCTCAGTAAATTGATGAACACCGATACTGAGGTTGGAATTACCATGTATGCGTCAGATGATGCATATTGCAAGGTATACTACTTAAAAAAATAGAATAGGATATAAAAACTTTGCTAATTTACTACTTGCTTATGGATACAGTGTGTTCAGAGCAACCCCAAGCAGTATAAAAAAATGATGATCGTTTTTTATTAGCCTCAGTCCTTGCGGGGTATGCGCGAAAAGGGGCTTCAAGGGAAATACATAACGGAGCAAACCTCTTGGAGTAGTCTTGGGTGGGGTCGAAAAGGAACTTATGACACAGCGCCAGGTCCCTCTTCGGCACCTCCTCCTCCTGATGTATTCGCAGGGCGTTGGTGGCGGGCCCGCAGGAGTGCCCCACCAGCGCCGCTACCCTGGGCACGCCTCGAAGGTCATGTCCAGCTCGGCAGGTCACCAGGTACGGGAGCCACGCGCCGCTCACCCGGTCTTGCCAGTGTAGGTAATCTAGGTAACAGAGGGAAGGTACAACACATCTAATTAACTGTAAGAGCCTGCTCCATCCCAAGCCTCCTTTCAGCCAATAAATTCAAGTATATTATTTTTCACTTCCGTTTTTTTCTATGCTCTTGTCAACTGGGAAAACCTGGGAAAATAAACATAGCCTGTTGTGACCAGTCTGTCCACTCCTGTTTGCTATTCAGGAGCAGCGCTTAATTAACTGTCTTTTTTTGTTTTCTTTGTTTGGTGTCCTTGAGCTGTTTACTGTAAAAAAAATATCACTGACCATGAAAGTCGAATCCTTCACAGCCTCAGAGAGTCAGGACGGCAAGAGCGAAGAGTCAACTCGTATCATAGCGTAAAATTCCCTTACTTTTTTTCTCTCTTGTCGGCATTTTCACGTCTTGAAGACCCCCAGAGACGGAGAGAGCACTAAGGCAACCCGTATCATGAAGCAGATCCTCACTTTTTTTCTCTATTATCAATATTCTCACGTCTTCCCCTTTCTCCACCCTTCCCCCTCTCTCCCCTCACCTATTTTCTCGGCCGTGGAGGCGGTGGGCGTGAGGTCGTCCTCGTACCACAGATGACATATGGGCAGCGGTGGATTCGGGGAGTCTGCCACCACCAGCACCCTGACCGCGGCTCCCTCTGTGGCCGGGGAAAGAATGTGTTATCTTGTAAAATCTAGAAATGCGGATCAGTGTGTAAAAATATCACATAAAACGGAGCAAGAAAGCGTGCGTTCATTGCTGCTTTGAAAAATATGAAAGATAGTGGGTTACATGAACTGCTTGCGTGTATATTATGATGATTAAGTGTATGATTGCGCTATGTGTGTGTGTGTGTGTGTGTGTGAGTGTGTGTGTGTGTGTGTGTGTGCGATTATAATGTTGATGGTGTGGCAGTCAGTGTTTGCTTGTAACGAACATAAAAAGTTGGTTTCAATCATCACCGAATTAAGTCAACTGAAATTCGTGTGCTATTGTTAATATTTTTCTCCATTTGTCTATCTATCTATCTATCTATCTATCTATATATCTATCTACCGCAACGTAACCAACATCCTTCCGTCTCCATTTGTCTCATCACCATCACCCTCCACTTCTTTCCTCCGTCACTCACCTTCCAAAGTGGCCATCAATTCCTACTACCCTCACCCCTTCAAATACATCCCCAGCATCACAATCTCCACAACATCTGCCATTTACATCCCAGCGCAGCCAGCAAGACCTATCCTCGCCCCTTCATAAACATCCTCAACATCATCTTCACTCCACAACATTGCCTCCCGCCACTTACTCTCCACCTCCCGTTGATCAAAGTAAGCCCCGTAGATGAGGAAGGTAACGCCTTTGATCACGGCCTTCTGCCACACCTCGTTGTTGTGTCTCACGCTGAAAAGTCCCGGGGTGTTGTGGCAGCGTAAACCCCGCTTCTCCTGCCCCACTAGGAAACTCAGCGCCAGGGACGGGTGCGACGCCTCGGCCTCCTCCAGTATGGTTCTGCAAGGAGACATTTTGTGGGGTTACTGGGTAGATGCGTAGACATTATAATGGGTAAATAGAAGATCTGATGGATAGCCAAGTGAATAGGGATATGTTAGGTAGATTAGTGGACATCATAGTGGGTAGATATTGGTATTAATGGATAGCTAAATGAATAGGGAAATGTTAGGTAGATTAGTGGACATCATAGTGGGTAGATATTGGTATTAATGGATAGCTAAATGAATAGGGAAATGTTAGGTAGATTAGTGGACATCATAATGGGTAGATAGAGGCATTAATGGATAGCTAAATGAATAGGGAAATGTTAGGTAGATTAGTGGACATCATAATGGGTAGATAGAGGCATTAATGGATAGCTAAATGAATAGAGAAATGCTAGGTAGATTAGTGGACATCATAATGGGTAGATAGAGGTATTAATGGATGGCTAAGTGAATTGGGATTTGTTAAGTAGATTAGTGGACACCATAATGGGTAGATAGAGGTATTAATGGATAGCTAAGTGAATTGGGATTTGTTAAGTAGATTTGCGAACATTATATTTGGTATAGGTAGATGATATGATGGACAGCTAAGTAAATAGGGATATGCTAGATAGGTTAGTGGACATCATAATGGGTAGATAGAGGTATTAATGGATAGCTAAGTGAATTGGGATTTGTTAAGTAGATTTGCGAACATCATATTTGGTATAGGTAGATGATATGATGGATAGCTAAGTAAACAGGGATATGCTAGGTCGGTTAGTGGACATCATAGTGGGTAGTTTGATGATTCGGTGGATAGCTAAACGGAGAGGCAGATGTTAGACTGAAGGCAGCTGACAAAAGGATACCCTGACATACAAAGATTAAAGACCAATATAGTCACTGTACACTAAATTGGTCCAGAAGTCCCTCCCCCTCCCTTCCCCTCTCTCCAAGGTTTTTTTTTAATGTAGAGGAAACCGCTCAAAACAAAAAGAATACAAAAAAGCCAGCTAATCACTAATCCCATAAATGCAAATAGTAATAAGCTGCCAAAAGAGAGAAAATCCGATTGGAGAGGTGTCTTGATACTCGCCTCTTGAAAGGAAACATTATCTCCTAACTCTAACATTCTTTCATCCATCAGCCCCATAGCCATGAAAGAGGGGCCGAGGCTTCTGGGTCAGCCTTAGGTGTTCGGTGACAACATATATAAACTGAAAGAGAGAAATTACCTCTTAGTCGAGGGATTCTCCTGGGCCATAAGGCTAGGCAGGTACTTCGCCACCCTCTCCTCAGTCTTCACCTTCCAGTCACATCCACACCTGAGGACGAAGACAGGTAGAGAGACTGATTATTAGCTAAATAGATGGAGAGTAGGACACGAAGTAGTAGTAGCAGTAGTAGTAGGAGGAGGAGGTGGAGGTGGAGGTGGAGGTGGAGGAGAAGAAGGAGGAGGAGGAGGAGGAACAGAAGGAGGAGGAGCAGCAGTTGTAGTAGATGTTGGTGCATGGAAATGGCTAATCACACTTCCTATCAGGGGAAAAAAAAAAAGAATTCTCAGGTGTCATTTCCCTGAGATAAGCGTACCATGGCCGTCGAATCAGTGGCCTTCTTCTGCATGAATACCAATACTAATACTAACACTAATACTAATAACAACCTCTTCCTCTCCATCAGTACTCACACTACCATCTCCGGCGAGTCTTGGAAGGCGTACAGCAGGACGAAGATGCAGCCACATACCACCGCCACCCACGTCCGCCTCCGCACCGAGCACAGCCACTCACACGCACCCCCACGCCTCCCGCGCCCTCCCGCCATGCTGAGGAAGACGCTCAACGATAATATACAGCAGTAGAGCTGGCGGAAAGGAAAGTAACAGGTAAGGGAAGTAGGGGTCAGGTGAGCGATGATATAATTTGACTAGGCACGAAGCAAAGAAATATTGGCGTGGGTGTCTGTGTGTATGTGGGTGTGGGTGTGGGTGTGGGTGCCTCCGTATCGAGAAATAAGAAAAACAGTTTATTTCAAGTAATTTCAGGAATCCGTATTATAGAATTGCTTCAGTCACCGATGTTCCCTATATTCTAATCTGACCCAGTTATCTATCTGGCTACTCTGTTCACGTGTTCAAATTTTGCCATGCTTCTTAGCTGGAAAGGGAAAATAATACTGACTCACTATTATGCGTCTCGGGGATTAACAGGACATGAATATATAACTCATAGGTCGCTATTCTCAGACGCGTCCGCCTCTCACATCAACAAAACTTAAAGGCTAAAGAGGAGATCATTCGGGCCCTTATGTGTGTATTTTCACGTTCATGGTACAGAAGAAGGGTCATACTATCCCCAGGGTCATACAACTACCCCTGGAAATGCCCCAAAACTCGTAAGAAAGCCTTGTCAAATGCGTGTGCTGGGCGAATATGACCCTTAATTGATATCTTCCGTTTTCTTAGTTTTGGTGCTTCCTCTGCGCTGGTTAAACGTCCGGGTGTGTGCTGCCGGCGGGTTCTTGTTGCGACGAGGAAAGCGGAGTGTAGGCTTAGCGGCGGTGACGTCAGCAGTGTAGGCAGAGCGTGACGGAACACACAACGCTATACATGAGAGAAAATGACGGTTTTTGAGGGTACCTGTGGCTCACTCCGGTGTATCTGCGTCCGCTTCCTCTTCCTCCCTCTTTCTTTTTCTCTCTCATATCATTTCCTCTTCCATCGTTCATTCCTCCTCCACAGACACACATACACACACATACTACCTGACCTTCAAACCATCGCCTTGCAGCAAACAAATTACCTTCTCACGTTCCCCTCTCCCTTAATCTCTCTCATATCATTCCCTCTTCCCTCATTCATTCCTCCTCCACACACACACACACATTATAATACTTAACCTTCAAACTAATCGCCTTGAAGCAAACATTACCTTCTCACCTTCCCTTTTCCCATAATCTCCCTATCATATCATTCCCTCTTTCCTCTTTCATTCCCCCTCCACACACACACGCACACACACACATATAGTACCTGACTTTCCAACCAGTCGCTTCGCAGCAAACAGATTACCTCCTCACCTTTTCTAAAATGAGTGTGTTGTCCACCTTCCCCTCCCCGCTGCAGGTGTGAGACCCAAATCTCGCCTTAGGAAGTGCCCAGCCGATGCCACTCTCCCCACCATCACTCGCACACCGGTTCACTGCGATTTCAATGTCGGAACTGATGGCAATGTTGTGTTAGCATCCGATTTCTGTATCATATGGTTATCTGGGTTGTTGTGTTGATATTGAATCACAGCATTACAGCGTTGGTCGTATTGCCAAGGAAGACCAGTTTAAGATACAGATATATGGTTTTGTGCTTGTTGGTTAGTCGTAAAAACTCAAATACAGCAGCACAGCACCGCAGCAGCACATCACCACAATAGCACAGCACCACAACAGCACTACAGCACAGCGGCAGGGACGGTGCGGGGCGGGACCGGCCTGACAGACTGGCACACGTGGCCTAGTGCACACGATGGCAATCTTATCGGACTTGGCTTATCATTCTTATCGACACACACACACACACACACACACACACACACACACACACACACACACACACACACACACACACACACACACACACAGGCGGTGGCTGAGTGGATAGCGTGACGGCGCCAAGTTCACACACACACACACACACACACACACACACACACACACACACACACACACACACACACACACACACACACACACACACATCCGTCATATGATAATAATTTGAGTGTAACTTTTGTGTGCCTGTTTAGTGATGGGCGTGCAGTTATAGTAATACGGGTCATGGTTATTGTTGTTTTGAGATATCTTTAACAATATAAGAACCATCTTTCAAAATCTAGTGTTGCAAGTTTTATTCTCTTGTCAAAATGATTTTCAGGGTAGTAGTGATAATGAGTCTTGCTTATTAACACCAAACTCCACTACTCGCGGTCACGGAAAAGGTTAAAAAAAATCCATAATATATCGGCTTTATTTTCGTTACTATTGTTAGCGGCCTCTTTATCATTCAGTGGTCCATTCACTCCCATGTTGAACAATCGAACTTACTTGAATTTTTCTCCACCACAATCTCAAATGATTCGCCGTAAGTAGGCCGTTTTAGCAGTGAAAGCATTGGTGCCAGACGAGACCTCAAAAATCCCGTAATCAAAACCCATTTTCTCAAACATTTCCGGGGTTTCACACACCCACATTTGATAAGGCTTTTGTTGAGTTTGTGGATCATTCCGTGGGTAGTTTTTATGAGCCTAGTAACAGTTTGACAAACCATCTACACCATGAACGTGAATAACACTCATGAGGACCCGACTGATTTCCTTTGTGACCTTTGGAAATGTTTGTTGTCAGAGAATACGAGCCCAGAACATGAATCTCAGCATACGGGAGGCGACACAACCTGAGTCTCCCCCTGAAATTGACCTCTCGTTCGGCCACTCGTCCTTTTTTCTTTCGTCTGAGCAGCGTCTAGCGGGCATTATTGTTGCTGTTTTTGTTTTTTGCCGTCTAGGTGACTCCCTTGCTGTAAAAACAAAGCCCTTGAACTGATAAATAACCACGAGGAGCCGGAGGGAGGGAGGGAGGGCATTGTTTTTGAGGGCGTTGCTCCTATGTAGGTTAGTCAGCGCAGAAACCTAGGCAAAATAGTAGTGAAGGAAAGCGAGTACAAAGGCGCCTCGTAGGTATTGCATGTTCCTCTATGTGGCGTTAGCGAGGGAAGGAGCGTTAGGTTTGATCTTGAGAACCCGAGTAATCTCCTTTGTGGCTGTATGTGGGGTTAGCGAAGGAAGGAGTGTTAGGTTTGATCTTGAGAACCCGAGTAATCTCCTTTGTGGCTGTATGTGGCGTTAGCGAAGGAAGGAGCGTTTGGTTTGATCTTGAGAACCCGAGTAATCTCCTTTGTGGCTGTATGTGGCGTTAGCGAGGGAAGGAGCGTTAGGTTTGATCTTGAGAACCCGAGTAATCTCCTTTGTGGCTGTATGTGGCGTTAGCGAGGGAAGGAGCGTTAGGTTTGATCTTGAGAACCCGAGTAATCTCCTTTGTGGCCCTTGGAACTGTTTGCTGTGAGACCCGGAAGCGTCTGGGAATACGGGACCATAACTTAAATCTTTGTAAGGAAACACAACCTAAGCCCTGTGAAGCCGGAGGGAGGGAGTGTTTTGGAAGGCGGGGCTCTTACGTAGGTTAGTTAGTCAGTGCAGAAACCCACGTAGAGGCAAATGGCGAAGGACAGCGAGTACAAAGGCGCCAAAGGAGGAGGAGGAAGATAAAGAGTAAGAGGGGAAGGAGAATGAAAAGGAAAAGAGAAAGAAAGCGAGAGGCAGGAAGGACGTGAAAGGTGGAAGGTGTAAAGTGAAAGAGGAGAATAAAAGGGTAAGAGGGGAAGAAGAATGAAACGGAAAAGAGAGCAAGAGGCGTAGGTATTGCATGTTCCTGTATGTAGCGTTAGCGAGGGAAGGCGCGTTAGGTTTGTTGGGGTGTCCCTCGGAGCGGCTTTGGGGAACCAGTTTGAGGGCAGCGGGTGTGTCCGTGTCGGGTGTCACGCCGCGCTGTCACGCTGTTCCCCCTCCCTCCCTCCCGCTCCCATCCATCTTACGACACTACGTAGGGCTGTCTTATTAAACATTTAGTCACCCAAGTACACATATTTGACTTGGCTTTCGTGGGAGTAGTGGGCATTTCCAGGGGTAGTTTAATGACCCTGATGGTAGTTTGATCCTTCTTCTGTACCATGAACCAAAGAAGGCACTCACGAGAACTCAACTGATCTCCGTTTTGGCCTTTGAAAATAGTTGAAGTGAGGGATTGAAGCGTCTAACAATACCAACCTTAGTGAGTATTTCAAGACACTTTTGTTTCTCACATCATAAATTTCTAAAGGTCAAAGAGGGGGTCAATCGGGTTCTAATGAGTGTTTCTTTAGGTTCATGGTACAGAGGAGGGGTCAAACTACAACTAGGGCGATAAAACTACTCCTGGAAATGCCCACAACTCCTACGAAAGCCTTGTCAAATATGTGTACTTGGGGGGCGAAATGTCTTATAAAACAACCCGTACGTCTTTTAGAACAACAAATTAGCACACACACCGTCAAACTGGGAAGGCCATACAAGCAGCACCAAGAATTATGACTCCTCCTGATAATCATGATCGTATCGGGCTAAAATAACAATTGTATATGGGGTCATTTTTTACTAGAAGTCTGAACCGCGCCGCCATCACCCACAGAAGCACCACACAGCACAACCCGCATTTGTGTACCTTTGTCTGACGCGTTCTAGAAGCAATTCCAATTTTTTTTTCTTATTTTCACCATTCATAGAGTATTTTCACCTCGGCGATTCTTGCTTGACTGTGAAGTAGAGGAATTTGTGTATATGTGTGTGTGTGTGTGTGTGTGTGTGTGTGTGTGTGTGCAAGTAACAATAGTACCATGCGCCGTTGTCTTATCTTTGCTTTGTTTGTCGTATAGTGTATGTAGCTTCGAATGTCATCAGTACAACACAAATTCCGTCACAAAATGTCAGATCCGCTGCAGGAACTTAAATACAAAAAAAAAAAAGAAGAAAAAAACATGTCAATCTCGCGAGAAGCTGGTGTTTTATGTCGAGGAAGCTGCCAATACCTGATGACGGAAAGGGAAGTCAAATATTTGGTGAAGGGATGAGAGTTACAGAGCGCATACAGGAGGAAGGTACAGAAAGCATATAGAGCAACTAGAATAATACTAAAAGAAAGGTAATAGAGAGGGAAGTTCTCTTTAGTGAGGATGGACGTTTCTGATGTTGTTTCTTTACTTTTACTTTTGTGGAAGAGCGGCGAGTAGCGGGATTTTTTTTGTTTTGTTTTTTTTGTTTTTTTGTTTGTTTTTTTGTACCCTTTTTGTTGCCCTTGAGCCGTATCCTTTGCTGTACTAAAAAAAAAAAAAAAACAGTGCTGTGAATGAGTGAGAGAGACTGAAGGCAAAGTAAGAAGCAGCCACATGGAGAAAGGAAGGAAGGGAATGAAATAAAAGACGAAGCAATGTAGAAATCTAAAGGGCGTGAGGAGGGTAAAGAAGGAGAGGTGTCAAGGAAAATCGGGGAGGGGGAGGGAGACTGAGGCAAAGTAAGAAGCAGCCACATGGAGAAAGAAAGGAAGGGAATTAAATAAAAGACGAAGCAATGTAGAAATATAGAGGGCGTGAGGAGGGTAAAGAAGGGAGAGGTGTCAAGGAGAACATGGGAGGGGGAGGAAGAGCCCCAGACCCAGCGTTGTCAGATTGTCGTACTCAGCCGCTTATATTTCCCGACTTCCTACCCCCAAACTGTCTTCTGGGCCCCAATAACGAAACTCACTTATAGCTATCCTTAAAAGAGTTAGATCCTGATGTCTCTTGGCAATAGTTAGGCGTCAGAGACCGGTAAACACTATGCTCTGAGTACGATAACCTGGCAACGGTGAGTCGGACCATACGTAGGCACAGGAAGGTCGGGGAGTGTCAGGGAGAATCAGAGAAGTAAAGTGTATAATGTATCACCTTCGACCTTCCTGTTTCGTCTCCTCTTCCCTCGTTACTCCCTATACCATCAGTAACCCAAGGCCTTCTCCTCCCCTTCCACTCTTTCTTGTCTACTCCTCATCTGCTTCCCTCTCTACCCCCAAATCCTTCTCCTTGTCTATACTTCTCATCTTCTTTTTACCTCTCCACACCCTACTATCTCTTCTCGAAATCCTTCAACTCCACTTCCCCTCGTTCGTCACTACCCTAGTTACTTTTCTATTGCTTTTATCTTCCTCACTCGCTTTCTTTCCCCATCCCTCAGCCCTTCCCCCTATAACCCCATCCCTTCCCTTTCTTTACCTAGCTCTCATCCTCCTCTCTCATTCCCTCCTTTTCCTTTCCCCTCAAAAGTCCATCTCTTCTCTTTCCTCTCCTTTCTCTTCCTCAGTACTTATTCACTACTTCCGCCTCCTCTCAATTCCCTTCCCTCCCCTCCCTATCTCCTCCTTCTAAACCCCTCCTCTCCTCCGCCCCTAACCACCTACCCCTGTCTCCGTCTCCGTACCCTCCCGAGCTCTTACTTAATAACCTCACCCTTGTCAACTCTTTTGCCATCCACCCCCTCTCCATCTTCATTTCAATCCCTTCCTTCCTCCCCCCCTCCTCTCCTCCCCCTCTTACCCTCCTCCTCGTCCTCTTCCTCCTCACCTAGCCCAGAGGAGGTGCCACATTACAGGTATATAAGAGTGTCACACCAACCTGTTCTTTGTCTGTCCCTCTGCCACCCTCTGCCAAAACACAGGTGAGACGAAACACCTTGACGACGCACCTTACTCCGCCCCGCCCGGCACTGTTAATATTTTTATCTGTTTGTTGCTTTACGTCCATGTGTTGTCTTTTGTGTCTGTGGGTCTGTGAGAAGGTGAGAGTGTGGTGGCTGCTGGTGTCTGGTGAGGGTAAGTGATTGTGTGTGTGTGTGTAATTCACCTCTTGGTCTGCTGCGGGTCTCTCTCGAGACAGCCAGCCGTTCCCCTACGGAAGAGCACAGAGCTCGTAGTACCGATCTTTGGGTAGGGCTGAGACCACTCACACACAATGTGTGTGTGTGTGTGTGTGTGTGTGTGTGTGTGTGTGTGTGTGTGTGTGTGTGTGTGTGTGTGTGTGTGTGTGTGTGCGCGCGCTATACTATATAATTATTATATCAAAATAGTCACGTTATTGAGGAAGCATATTGGAATTTACTGAGCAAACGCATTTGATAACTTGAAATTTGGATTAGTTTTTTTCTTTTTTAGGTGCTGCCTATAGCGCCGGTACGCTGTCTTGATGGGTCTCTTGGACGACCCCAGTCCGTTAGTGGCGCAGGCGAATTTTATTTATAGTGGCTGCCGTGGTATATGACACTTCCTTGGTCCATGCTATCCTCCGGTGCTCCTCTTGACCGAAGTCGCTGAAGTTAGGGTTGATTGAAGATCTGGGCAGCATGTGGGTAATCTTCCGCCACTCGGAAATGGCTGAAAATTGTCAGCGTGCTTCGGAGGGACTCGAACCTATGTCCACGGGCTCACCAAGCCCGCACGCTGACCACTCGGCCACCGCCTACAGTTAGGCAAAGTTTAGTGTAGCTTCAAGTACATAACGTACAGCAACTCATAATATTATTCAACAAAGAAAGAACTCGTTTTGTTAGATAAAAAGACTCATTACTGAGGGGGATTATATGATTTTACCGAGTATACAAATATGTTAACTCTTAGGTTATAATGATGGTCTGGGTTTTTCCATAGAAAATAAATGAAGTTATTCACACAGACACCATAGCTGATGCTAATCAGAGGACATTCAAGCAATTTTTTCTCCGAAACTCTCTTTCCACTTTCCAATAGGAATATAACAGTTTTGGTCTCCAAAGCGTAGTTAGATTGAATGACACTGTGAATGACACCATACTAAGTCACCCGCCCTAAGTGTTTCGTCATATTTATTTTTGTAGACTCTGCCAGCTCTGTTCCCCCGCGTACATTCACAATTTCCCGGCGCCCATCTTACCTCTACCCACCCTTTTTTCCTTCCCTCCTGCCTATCTCTTTTCAGTACACCTCTTTTAGCCTCCGTTCCGTTCTCCTCCCCTCCCGCTTATTCCTTCCCAGCTCACTTAGTAGTTATTCTTCCCGTCTTTCCTCGTCTCATGTATCTACGTCCCACCGGAGTGCCCCAACCCCTTCCTCCTCTTCATATTCCCTCACGTCTACGCCTCTCCAGACCCTTTTTATGCTGTCCGCCACACTCGACCCCGTATCTGTCTTCTTCCGCCCTCTACTTCCCCACATGACACTCTCCATGCATTCTCCATTATATCAGGTATACTTAAATAGTGTTTTGATATCTTCATAGAGCATCGAAGTGGGTATCTTTGAGGTATTCAGAAAGGTAAGGGAAAGGGGGGGGGGGGGTGTACGCCATAGGTGCGCGTGGCTGCGGTGCTCATTTCAGACTCGTTGACCCTTAGAGCCACGTGATAGGTAAGAACCAGTTATCCCGGTATTCACGGCCAATTATGAAATCCGGGATTGCCACAGTTTAAAAATATATGAACGATTTCAATTTGGTAACCAACTAACTTACACGAGAAGCGGAAGTTTGTAGAATTCAGCTTTTTTATTCATTGTTATTTTCTTCAGGAAATGGAAGGTTAAAGTCAGTTGTTTTAGACTGATATTGCAAAAATGGTATAAGGTTGACTTTTTTTTATTTGGGAGGCGTAGAGCAGAATTTTTTTTTAGGAAGAACCACTTTATATTAAACACCACACTTGTCCCCTTACGCAGAAGTATTTTTTTAAAAACTCGTTTGATTATAATGGCCATGCACGAAGGAAGCTTAAGTGGTGCCGGGGTGGCGGGGGACTTGAAGCGGCTGGCTGGTGGTGGTGGTGGTGGTGGTGGTGGTCACGGGCGTCACCCACTTAGCACTTAGTTATGTAAAGAGACAAGACTCCGGTGAGTGCTTAGCAAAGACCAGTCTCCCCCACTTTTTGTTTCTCCTTACCTTACTGTCCTTACCTTACTGCCCTTACCTTACTGCCCTTACCTTACTGCCCTTACCTTACTGCCCTTACCTTACTGCCCTTACCTTACTGTCCTTACCTTACTGTCCTTACCTTACTGCCCTTACCTTACTATGTCTTTTATAATTCATATCCATATCGAAGGGACTCTGTTTGGGTCTATATCCATTTATTTATTTTCCCTTGATGCCATCTTTTTGGATCTCAGTAATAATGATGATGATGATGATAATAATAATAATAATAATAATAATAATAATAATAATAATAATAATAATAATAATAATAATGATAATACCAATAATAATCGGGACTCTAGTGCTGCACAAGATTGTAAATTCACGCCAAGTCCTCGCAGTTAGAAGTCAATGTATTATGAAACTGTCTCTTCTCTGGAGCAACACTTAGCAGGCTTTTGTTGTAGTTGTTGTTCTTTTGACCTTAAGCTGCTTCCGTTACTTAAAAAAACAGAGCAATCGGACGGTTCTTAGTTTCCGAGGCCATTGTTTTTTATACGTTACGAATCACATTGAACGGCAAGTAATTCCAGGCCATTTTTTTCGTTCGTCGACCAGCTTAGTAACACATCAGCCGCCAGTGAACGAGGAAAGCCTTGAATACGAAGAAAGCACTTGCGATTGTACTCTTACGCTCATGAAAGAGTGAAACATTTATTAATCCTTGAAACACACACACACACACACACACACACACACACACACACACACACACACACACACAAACTCACACATATATAACCAGTCTCGTTTTGCGCCGCTGAAACAACAACACTCACCTCCCTCCCCCTCCCCCTCCTCCCCTGTTCCCCCCTCCCCCCCTCTCCCCCTCCCCCAATGCACCTACTCCCCCCGCCCACCACCACCACGTCCCTCATAAACCCTGCCTGCTCCCCCCCTTGAGTCATCCCTCGCCCCCAGCCCCCCTTGATAACCGGTTACACTTGTGAGCCTCCCTTGTTCTAATATCCTTTTTAAATGTCTGACACCCTCCACCCTCTCCATCTCTCCACCTTATCCCTCCCCCCAGTGCTGTTTTATCCGTTTATACCCATTGCCCTTTCGTTCTGGCACACTGTTAACTCTTCCACTCCTATCGCCATGCTGCTCTTTTTCCCAGTTAGCTTTTTTCAGTCATATGGTTCGTCCCTTTCCCGCCTCACCACCTCAACCTAACAATGGTCCATATTCTTTACGTCTCGGGTTCTCATTATGACTATTTCCAAGGCCACAGGGAAGATTAACCGGGTATCCATGGGTGACTTTTCCCGTACAAGATGCAGAAGTCGTGTAAAATTATCATCACTAGGATCACGAAACAGTCCATAAAAATCCCAGCAACGTCCGCGAGAGGCTTTTTAAATATGCGAACTGAGACGCTGAAAAGTTTAAACATGCGGTCTAATATTCCATCTCTTCACCTTGTCAGCCCTCACTAGGCGTTAAATATTCACACTCAGGCCGTTGCAAAGGTTATCTCCCCTTCTACTTGTTAAACATCCACGATAATTTTTTTTAGGGTCAATGGTACGGAGATGAGCACCGTGACCACGCGCAGCTATAGCGTATGCTCCCAACTTTACCTTTAGCTCCTCGTCACTTGATATTCTCCTGTCCTCTATACAACTCTCCTCTATGTCCTTCACTAGTCATTCTCCTCTTGTCTCTGTCTATCTCTCACAACGGGTCACCTTCCTCTCCTCCTCCCTTTGTCACTCATTACCTGTCCGTCTCTCTATCTATCCCACGCTCACCCTCCTCTCCCACGTCCTCAACCCCAGATGGGCGGCAAGGCACGATGGAGAAAGCTGCAGCGTGGTCAGTGCCTGCCAGGGCCCCCACGCTGACATGGACTAGCACAAGCAGAGGAGGGAGAGAGCAAAGACAAGGGACGCCAAGAGGTGGAGGCTGGGCGACGCCGTAGAGGAAGAGGAGGATGCAAACACTATACTGATCGGGAAGCCAAAGGAAAGGAAGAAGGAGGAAAAGGGGAAGGAAGAAGAGAGAAGGGAGGAGGAGGAGGAGGAGGATACAAACATTATACAGATCGGGAAGGCAAAGGAAAGGAAGGAGGAAGAGAGGAAGGAAGAAGAGAGAAGGGAGGAGGATTCAGACACTATACAGATCGGGAAGACAAAGGAAAGGAAGAAGGAGGAAGAGATGACGGAAGAGGAGAGGAGGGAGGTAACGGTAGTAGTTGCCATACCGATCAGGGAGAGAAAAGAGAGGAAGAAGGAGGAAATGAGGGAGAAAGAAAGGGGGAAGGAGGAAGAGGAACTAGATGTCGTACCAATCGGGAAAACAAGAGAGAGGAGGAAGAAGGAAGAGAGAAAGGAAACTGAGGATTTGGATAACGGAACCTCAGAAGAAACTGAAATGGAAGAAGAAAGGAAGGAAATGGAGAAAATAGAAGCTGTACCGATCAAGAAAATCAAAGAAAGGAGAAAGGAAGAAGAGAGAGAGGAAGTGGTGGAATCATATAACATAAAAATCGAATCTTCAGAGGAAAATAAGAAGGAAGAAGAAAGGATGGAAGTAAAGGAAGGAGCAAAGGAAAAAAGAAAGGAAGAGAAGGAGGAAAAAGAGAGGAAGGATGTGAAGGAAACAGATACCACAACGATCGAGACCTCAAAGGATATTAAAAAGGATGAGAGGAAGGATCGGAAGGAACAAAGGACTAAGAAAAAGGATAAAACGGAGAGTGAAGAGAAGAAGATGGAGGACTCAACCACAAGAACAGGAAGAGCAAAGAATGGGGAGGGAGAAGAGAAGAGAAAGGAGCATGAAGCAGACTCGATAAATGCAGGGAAAGCAAAGAAAATGAAGACAGGAAAGGAAACCGGGAATGAAGAAACGGCAGACACAAAGCTAAAGGGGAAACCAAAGGAAAAACAGGAAGACGAAAGGTGGAAGAAGCAAGAGGAGTCAATAAAGCAGGAAAACAGAGAAGAAAACGAGGGGGAAGATAATATAAGGTATCAGGAGGAGGAAGATTCAGATGTTATGCTTGGCGAAGAAACGGTGAAAAGGGGAAAGGAAGAAGAGAAGCAGAAAGCATGGGTGAGGAAAAGCAAGAGGGATGTAAACCACGAAGAGACACACAAACACCAGGAGGAAAGAGAAACAGAGGAAAAGGAGGAGGAGGAAAAAGAAATGAAGCACGAAAAGGAGGAGGTGGTGCAGAAGTTCGAGAAGATGAAGGAAGGGAAAGAGGAGGAGGTGGAAGAAGAGGCAGAGGAAGTATATTCAAGCGAAAGGGAAAGATTATTCATAGAGCAGGAGGCCGTCAGTGAAGTCGTGGAGAACCGGGCTGGGGTGTGGACGCCATCCCTGACCGGCTGGGTGTTTCGGCCCTACGGCGACACCACTCTGGAGGAGGAACTGAGGAAGGCACAAGAGGAGGAAGATGGAGACGAAAAAACGAAAGGAAGACATGATAACGGCCAGCGGGCAGCCAAGTTCTTCCTTTCAGATGACGAGAGCGACAGCGACACAGCCATCTTCGTCGACGTCTCCCAGCCGGCCCTCATGGAGGATCAGAACCTCCAACTTTCTGTGGCGCCGTGCTCTTCGTCCCTGCCCCACCGCGAGGCACAGCCGGACGAGATGCTTGGGACGCCCTTAGAATCACCTCTTCGGCCAACGGAGGAAACCACTCAAGAAGACGAGGACGTGGAGTTGGTGTTGGGAGATGCGATCGAGGAAGATTACGCCTCCGAGACCGTGGATCCACTGGCAACTGTTAGCACTATGGAGGCTGTCATGACCGAGTGCCCACGCTACGGTTCTCCTCAGCTCGATTATCCATTTCAGTTTTATCATGCCGAGGCTCTACCTCGTGTTATTAGTGTGGATCCTCCCACCGAGTCAGCCAAGATGAAGTATATCAACCCTCAGCCCCTTAGCTTGGACAAGGCGGACGAGAGTATCACTAAGGAATCAAAGAAGAGTAGAACAAGCCATGAAGAAAGCGTCAGGGAGAGCATGGTGACAATGGAGGCGGAAGAAGAGAATGCCACAAAACACAAAGTCTACCTTGAAGTAGAACCAGAATTGTTTTCCTCGCCCAGCGCCTTCATGCCCAGGGAGGAGGCACCCCCGGCCATGAACTGTGACATAGGCCCAGAGGACCTTCCGTGGTCAGACCCAGAAGAACTCCAGGAAGCTAAAGATGCAAGATACATCTGCGACAGTGAGGCTGAGACTCGATTTTTCAGTCTGTACCCCGAGTACTATCCCAACGAACGGGAGAAGAGTCAGAACGCAGGAAATGACGCCATTACTTACGGTAATCCAAAATTTCCTTGTTTCAGCGGTTCCTGTGACTCAGAGGAAGCTGCTGAAGAGGAAGCGTACATGGCCGCTCAAGAGGGCGGCGTCAAGGACGGAGTGAAGCGTCATAAAGGGAAATTCCCAAAAATTCATCACAGACTTGCACCGCAACGGAAGACGAAGCATGAGGCTCAAAATGTTACCGGAGTTAAGGAAGACCACACGGAGAGCGAGATGGGTCAATCATACAGCACCAGCCTCCCTTGTGACGCCTCAGGGAGTAGCTCGGAGCCTCTAGTCTTTGACTCTTCCACTTCCCATCTTCTGCAATCCGAGTCAGAACCACACCCTCCCAAAGACCTCTGCAGCCCAGTCCATCAAGCAGAACCAACTGAAACCCAATTCTTGGAAGAGCAGGACGGGGCGGAGGCAGGGCAAGACGCCCTGGAGCTGGAGGGCAGAATGCAAGTGGAGCAAGGCAAGCAGACGCTGGTGAGGAAGGCACGCCAGTGGATCAAGGGCGTTGCCAAAATGGGCGGCACCAGGCGAGAGGACCACTTTCATGGGAAGCAGACCATACTGGAGGCCACTGAAGGCACTTGCAGGAAGGAAGTGGACGCTGGGTTACTCCGGAACACCGCCACTGCAGAGGCTACACCTGACTCCGTTCAGGCGGCTCTTTCTGGAAGGGAGCTGAGGGCTCACTACACACCTGAAAGGGGCCACAAAGTTTGTTTTTCAGCTGCTGAGCGTGTGAAGGAAATCGAGTCAGGCGAAGACTCGAGGGTTGGTCAAGTAAACCGTGGGTTCTGCAGTCCCTGCAGTCCCCACGCCTCGCTCAAGGAAGACTCCAGGGATCGCTCTCACCCTGAATACCTCCCGGGTGATGTTGTCTCCGTCGAGGATTCCAGACAAGATCCAACCCTAGATAAGGATACGAAGCAATGCATTACTCCGTCAGAAAATCCCGCGCAGCACGAGGAGGACGATGACAAGAACAGTCAGCAGTCCGAGCCCGTTGAGGATTTAAAAAAACATTCTGCAACAGATGAGATGACGTTCTATAATGAAAGGAAGAAAGATCATGAGGTTGATAATGATTCATCACCTTACACGAAAACGACGTATAGCAAGGACAGCCAAAAGCCAAGTCAACTCTCTGTACCCTTGGCAGAGTGTACAAATCACACCCCGCTCGGTGAGGACATTATGTACGACTTTGCGCCTGCCCAAGGTGTGAGAGACCACCCCACAGCCGTTCAGAACTTGGAGGGTCATTCAGGACGTGACAGCGGCAAGGATATGCATTCCACACCCACTACAAAGCATGTTAGTTTCTCTTTCCCCGACGCTCCGTCATTTTCTACTCACCCTCGGCTTGAAACCCCCCAAGACCGCTACCCAAAAGATGTTGAACACCAGGAAACTCACCCTAAGCCTGCAGGATCAGCGAGCTTTTATGAGGGCTCAAACCTGTACTACACACCGGAGTCAGAATTCACCTCGCCATACTCACCCGTCGAAGGACTTAAAATTTTCTGCCAGTCCGGTGAGACAGTCCAGGCTCACTACAAGCCTGAGAAGGACTCCCGGACTCACGAGACGCTTGGGAAGGAGAGTATGACTAATATGCCTGCTAGTGATTTTCATGCAGATTACTCACCAGAAAATGAGGACTTTGAGCATCACAAACCATCAGTTCACCCCACGTGTGAGTCAACGGCGACTCACTATACCATCATTGAAGAATATATCGTTAGCTACAGCCCTGCAAGAGAACAGTACATTAATCCATCAACGGAGGGAGAGAGGAAGTGCATGGCCACCAATGAAGAAAAGCCACGCCAGGACGAACCCACCGAGGAACATCAAAGGGCTTCTGCAGGACCTCAAGAAGACGAAAAGAGGCATCCCACGTCTGAGGAAAAGAGAGAAAGTCACTCCACACCTGCAGCACCACAGACAAATCACAGCACATTTGAAGGAGACAAAACTATTTCATCAACACCCAGAGAAGAGAAGAGAGACTTTCCTACACCTGAAGAGACCCGTAACAGTAGATCCACCGCTGCAGATGAACGTACACCTTTCACACTCCAAGATGACCCAAAGGAACTGCCCTCACTGGCCCCAAAACAACAATTCAACCCAATATTTGTAAATGAATCAAGTGCAAACGAAGAACTGATGTATCCCAGACCTGCTGAGGAGACTTATACGCTCTCTGAAGCACAGAAGTCTAATACTACATACGAAAACTCTCCTGATTCTGATAACTATTTACCTGCACATGAATGGAGGTTACCTCATACACCTGTTGACCTGTACTGCGACAACTCTGCTGGGGATACGAAGAAAGAAAACACACCTGATCAAAACACATCTGACTCGTCTCATTATGCACCTGTAGAAGAAGTCCAGACCCAGTCCACACCTGAAGCGGACCGAAGGATTGCTCATAGTCCTGAGGGTCACCTGGAGGCTTGCCACACAGGTACAGATGACCTTGGCACTCATTCCACGCCTTCCAAGAGTGACGAAGAGAACAACGATAAGGAGGAAAAAGAGACGAGGGGAGGAAAAGCTGAAACAGGAATGAGAATGGACGATGAAGGAAACAGTCTGAATAGGAAAGAGAGGAAAAACAGTCGTAACAGAAGGAGGAGAAAGGAAAGCGAAAGAGAGGGAAAGGAGGACAATGAGAGGGAGGAAATCCGAGAGAGTGAGAGGAGGGAAAGAAGTGACAGCAGAGGAAAAGGAAGACAGAGAAGTGGAAGAGACGAAAGGGATGACAAATGCAGGGAGAGGAGAGACACTGGTAAGGAGGAGAGGAGAGACGGTGAGACAGAGAGAGAGGTTGGCAGTCACATGCAAGGAAGGAGGAACAGTGATAGAAAGGAGAGAAAAGACAGTGACAGAGACGAAGGATATGATGAAAGCAAGAGCAGTGAGGGAAGAAAGCGGGAGGAAGGAAACGGGAACAAGGATGGAATAAGAGGAGATGGGGAGGAGAGGAAAGAAGGAGAAAGACGAGGGAGGAGGCCTAGCGATTATGAGAGGAATAGAGAAGATAACTTGGAGAGAAAAAGAGGAAGCGAGATGGAGAGAAGACACAGTGACTATCAGGGAGGAAGAAACGATCAAGGAGAGAAAGTAGGAATGAAGGGCAAGGGAGGAGAGGAGAAAAGGGACAAAGAGGAAGAGAACGAAAGTGGAGGAGAGACTGAGAAGGAATGGAGGAAGAGGGAAGGGAAGACTGAGGAGGAGCATGAGGAAGGAAGGGACAATGGTATGAAGGGAAGGAATAAAGAGACCGAGGAAAAAAGAAGCATGGAGATGGAGAAAGAAGGGGAAAGGGAGAGAAAGGAACCGGAGGAAAGGAAGGAAGAGATCGAAGAAAAGAGAAACAGGGAGATGGAAAAAGAAAGGGAAAGGGAGAGAAAGGGACCGGAGGGAAGGAAGGAAGAGATCGAGGAAAGGAGAAACAGGGAGGTAGAGGAAGAAAGGGAAAGGGAGAGAAAGGAACCGGAGGAAAGGAAGGAAGAGATCGAGGAAAGAAGAAACAGGGAGGTAGAGGAAGAAAGGGAAAGGGAGAGAAAGGAACCGGAGGAAAGGAAGGAAGAGATCGAGGAAAGAAGAAACAGGGAGGTAGAGGAAGAAAGGGAGTGGGAGCAAAAGGTACCAGAAAAGAAAGAGATGGAGGAAAGTAAGAAAGAAAAGACGACAGAATGCTTAGAAGACAAACAAACAATGGAAATGACGTCGTCCACTCTCGCCTCGTGTCATGAGGGTGCAGAAGGAAGCGAAGCCCAAGACATACACTCCTCCCTTCTGGGCGCTCCTTCAACCAGCAGCAACCCAAGCACTGCAAACCCCAACCCTTTTAATGCATCAGCCACCAAGGAGGATGTCCCTAGAGCCACAGAGCGTGAATACTCCTTGGAATCAACCACTCCTGAGACTTGCGCCCCAGAAGCCAAGCTGATGGGAAGTGCCGAGGAAAGGATGATGCAAGAAAGTACGGAAAAGGAGAGAGAATTTCAAACTTCCTCCCCACAAGACAAGCAGATGGAGAGTACCGAGGAAAGGGTGACAGAAGAAACCACGAAAAAGAAGAGGGAGTTTAAGCCTCGTCAGAAGCAGGGCAGAAACAAACAGCAGCCCACGAGCCCCACCGCCGTTGACAACCCTGGAAACGCAGCGGCGGACGGTAACCACCCACAAGACGGAAAGATGGAAGGGAAGAGCGGGAGCAGACGGAGGCGGAACCGACGAAACAAAGGGACAAATCAGAGGGAACAAGGGACTTCTTCTCCAGCCCCGTCAGACACAAGGGAATCATGGACAGCCTCAAAAGCTAAAGGAACAGCAACCCCCTGGAGTGTGGAGGACCATGTGGAGGGACAAAGCCACAACCCTAGAGAACTGCATCTCTCACAACAACAGCAAGAACTCACTTCCCCGCGGCAAAGTCTGGACAGCTACGGCTCCTCTGCCAAGCTGACCGTCACACAGAAGGATGATGCCACAGCCGACACAAGGGCATGCAAAATGTGGGGGAAAAATCCGACCAACCCGAAAAAGCAGCAAGAAAGATACGGCAAATTCCCAGACACTCAGGGATGTGCACGAGAAAGTAGTCCTCGAATTTCTAGACTTTCTGAGGAGCAAAAAGCTGCCGGGGCCGGAGAGTATGCAGTGTTGGAGTCTTTCGGCGCACCAAGTGGCAAGGAAGTTCAGGAGGTCGAGAGAAAAGGAAGAAAAGAGAAAGAAAAGGGATCAGGAAGAATCGAAGAAGAAAGAGAAGTGTCAGTTCATGGAGGATTCCAAAAAGGAGGGGTGGCAAAGCAGGCAAAGAACTGGAGCCCCAAGATCGAAAGGAAAGATCGTAAAGGAAATAGGAGAGAAAAGAAAGAAAAGACGTCAGAAAAATCGGAAGAGACTGTGAAAGAGAGGGAATTCAAATCGCCGAGAGAGGGATTTGGCGGAGTAGCACAGAGAGGAGGAAGTGGTGCCCCCAAGCGACGCCCTCCCCTCCTGGAAACCCCGCCGATGGAACCTTATAGTTATATGACACAGAAAGGTAGAGTAAAGGCGGGTGGATATGCCTCGCCTGGATCACTACTGGGATCGGAGCCACTGCCTGGACCTCCTCGCGCCACTGCGAAGCTACGGTACCCTGAGGCACTCCTGCAGCCCCTGTCTCCCCCGCCATCTCCCCCGCCACACAAATCCCTTGAAACAAAATCCAACGAGAAGACAAGAGTTACCTTACATGAAGAGGAAAGCAACAAGGAGAGTTCCATACATCCAGATCCATCGCTAATAGTCAGAAAGACATCACAGCCCACCATGTACACAATACCAGAAGCGGCACCAGCAAAGCCTCCGGAGAATACCGAGTCCGAGTTGGCCTCAGGTCGGCCACAGTGCCCGCCAAAGCCACTCCATCTGAAGGACACGTCAGGACGTCCTTTCTCTGACCCGCAAAACCATTCGTGGCCTGCGTATCAAGACAATCAACTGTCTGACTCCCCCTCCAGCCCCAGTTTTCCGCACCCCTCGCCTCACACCGACCAATTAACTTCACCCCCACGACCCTTGACTCCAGTGCCTTCAGTAGACAATGAGTTTTTAAAGGAACATCAAAAATCACTCCCCTCATATGCCACTCCTCTCCTCCCGACACCACAACAGCAACAACAAGAAACACAACAACAACAACAACAACAACAACAACAACAACAACAACAACAACAATCAGTGGACCCCCATAGAGATACACCGAATCCAAAGCCACCTCTGAAGCCGAAGCCAAGTCTTTCAGAACTTGACCCACTGCAGAAAACAACACGGGACAGGGACCCAACACTGGAAAAATCGAAGGTTTCGGGGAACGAGGAGGCCAGGCCAATCAGCTCAGCAGGCAAAGTCAGTGTGGCTCAGAGGATGAAGTTCCCTGGAGCACCACCTGCGGCTTTAGAGGCTCACCCAGATTCGAGTAGGAGGACCCAAGCGTCCCACAAACCAGAAATGTTAGAAGCAAGGTTAGTCTCTACACCTCTGTCTTATATTTCCTTTAGATGTTTTATTTCCTTTCCTTTGCAGCCTCCGTGGCTTTAGTGATTAACAGTTCTGCTACGAACCTCAGGTTCAGTTTAATCCAACGTGTGTTTGCGTGCGCGCTTGCGTCTGTGTGTATGTGTGTGTGTGTGTGTGTGTGTGTGTGTGTGTGTGTGTGTGTGTGTGTAATTTCACAATTATGTCTGAAACTAAGAATGAATAACATGCACATATAAATTTCCCTCGTTTGCTTGTCTACAGTTGTAACGTATCTAAACTTTGTGTTAACTATTTTGCTTCACTGTACTTCTGACGTTACTTCTCATCCATTAATGTTCATCCTTCCTCACAGGTCGACACCGGCAGGCAAACACCCAGCAGCAACAGGTGAAGGGAGCACCGCCGCACCTTCCCTGCCACGCAAGACAGCTGGGGCGTCTTCACATTCGCCTTCGTACACGGCTCTTGGCTCTTCACCTCACACTGAGAGGTCAGAGCCTAGTTCTCTTCGAACCTCTGAGGGGCAAGTTCAGAAACCATATTCGTCTCCACGACAGCAACGTTCAAATATGGATAAAGCCTCTGCACCAGAACTTCCCAAGGATGCCAAGCCAGGAGGCAGATATGCTGATGTGGCAAACAAAGGTCAACAAAAAGGAGGACATCAAGAGCCACAGACAAGCCCACCCGTAGGGGGGGACCAAGGCACCAGCTCTGCCAGCCCCTCCGAGGAGCAGACGCAGAAGGGGAGCAGCGATCCACCAAAAGAGGACGGTGCCCGGCCCTCGTGAGGCTGCCAAGGGGATGAAAAAGAAGAAGAGACGCTAACTGACTTCACTGTAGACAAAAGTATCCAGGATGTAACGTTGTCAACAAGAACTACGTGTCTGATACTGTTCGTAGATGTTCACTAGACTGATGCCACAACCACCACCACCACCACCACCACTACTACTACTACTACTATTATTATTACTACTACTACTACTACTACTACTACTACTGCTACTACTATTACTACTACCACTACCGCTTCTACTACTACTGCTGCTACCACTACTACAAACACT